>NW_028234439.1:364914-367414 GCF_977035675.1 Penaeus japonicus
ATATATATATATATATATATATATATATATATATATTGTGTGTGTGTGTGTGTGTGTGTGTGTGTGTGTGTGTGTTTGGACATATATATATATATATATATATATATATATATATATATATATATATATATATATATATATATATGTATGTATGTATGTATATATATATATATATTTATATATATATATATATATAATATATATATATATGAATATATATGTAAATATATGAATATATTATCTCTACTTAGGACAACTAATAATTACTATATTATGTATCATATTTATTTTACTTGAATATATGCTTGAATTTATCCTATAAATATGTATAAATCAACCTACAGTATCTTGTATTACATCAATATCAGGATTCCACTTCCCGAGCCAACCCATCACCACGCACGTACCAAGAGACGAACATGTCAACACACCCTATGCATGACAGAAGAAATGGTGCTTCAAGTATTTTCACATGATCGCATTTTTTTTTTTAAGTGCTCCGTAACTATCAGGTGCATAATTTTCAATGCGATAAGTTTCAAATATTGCCTTCAGAAACTTATTTTTCCTCGGTTTATGAAACGATCCCCATCGTGTGATGGTCTGGCAGCGAAGAAGTGATAGGAATTCGATTACGTGCTGCGCATGAATATTAGAATGCAGTCTCATCCACTGGCGAATATTTTCAACCCCGTTTTAATGCTAATTACAGGTGTGACTACCAACATGTGCATTCTTTTCGTGTACATAAATCCAGAGCCAAAGGAAGGGGAATACAAGGTAATTTTGGCCAATAATCGCGATGAGTTCTACAGCAGGCCAACAAAACCAGCATATTTTTGGGACACAGGTATTTTAGCAGGTAAGTGTATTGGGCTTAATGAATATTCTTCTATCTTTAAATCTCGGTCTGTGATATATCTAATAGTCTTTTTTTTTATTAGAATGGTTGTTTTTCATTACCAGAAATATATTTGACTTATTTTACCACCCTATTTCCTAGGTGCTGACATGAACAGTGGCAGAGAAGGGGGCACATGGTTGGGCATGACAAGAAATGGAAACATTGCCTGTCTGCTAAATATATTGAAGCCAAGAGAAGATTTTCTGAAAGATGGGGCTGCCAGGGGCTTTTTGGTCGTGGATTTCTTGCTGGGAGATGACGCTGGTCTTGACTACATGAGGAAAGTTGCAGATTCTGGGGTGAAATATAATGATTATAATTTGGTGGTTTTAGAACCAGAAGGTAACAGCTATAAAATAAGCTATCTAAATAGTTCAAAAAACGTTCCACAAGTTTTAGAGACAGGAGTGCTGGGCTTTGGTAACAGCGTGGTTGAAAAGCCTTTCAAAAAAGTCCAAAAGGGCAAGAGAAAAATGGAGGAAGTTGTGAGATCCTTCGGGAAGAAGGATTCAGAGCAGCAGCTGATTCACGAGCTTTTCCAAATGATGAAAGACCGTGAGATGAACATTCCTGACGAGCAGCTGGAGTATCAAGGTCGTCAACACTCGGAGGAGATATTGAGTGAGTTATGCAGAATGTGGGTCGCCTGTAAACCAGTGAAGTATGGAACAAGGTAATAACAAACTGTCTTTTGTAGTGTCTTCCTTTTGTAAAGTCGTCTTTTGTGATGGCAGTCTTCTGTAATCCTGCTCTAAACATGGAGTGCCATGTTGTTTCAGGTGTATTGATATTTATATTCATATTTTCTCATTTAAGGAATACATTTCTATAATGACCATGGGAATTTTGAGATTCTGAGGAATCTAATACACTTTTGTTTATTTATCTTTTAGAAAAAGCATTTGGAAATTGTGGGCTATTTCTAATTATCTTTAACTCTGTTGCTTTTACCTATATTGTCTTTTGTATTTATTCCAGGACAACAACAGTTATACTGGTGGACCACAATGACAACGTTACATACAGAGAGAAGACCATGGAGGAGCCTATTGATATAGAGGACGTTAAATGGATAGAGAATAATTTTGACTTTAAGCTGCACGAAAGATCATAAAGGATATGCATGATTCTCTGATTCTCTGAGTAGATAGCCAGCTGCTGTCAGATGAAGATGAGTGGCGATATAGTAGAGATGAGGCTGTTCCTTCTTCCTACTCTGAGAGTTAGCTCTCACATAGAACCCCAAGGAGGCTCCCCCGACTAACTGGGACTCTTTGAATTGGGATTGGGTCCGGTGATTAGTATTCTCTACCTGGAATTGCTCTTGCAATATTCAATATGGATAGACATGTAATTTTCATGACCATATAATGTTGTTAAGCATAATATAACTTATTCATATCCCATGTAAATAAATGAGAGTATATTCGGTAACAATCCTGTGAGTATGTATGATATAGTTAGTAACATATCTGAGTATTATTTTATCTAATTTTAGCTAAAATATTTAACGGCTCTTATGGCAGTAAAATTATTAGGAAATAAATGTGAATTATGCTACTCGGGACTAAAACCAATAAAATAATGGGTGTATGG
>NW_028234439.1:372414-379914 GCF_977035675.1 Penaeus japonicus
CCTCTTCAATGCGTAGCCTGTGAGTGTTACTCGGACCATGAACTCGTGGTCTAATTGGCACTCCAAATGACAATAAATCATCATAGCAATTTAAAGGTTAAATTCTACAAACTAAATTTATAGACATCTACATAATAAATCAGTGAATGTTTCCGCATGTCAAATTTCGATGTTACATCACTTTGGAATAATTAGCAGTTCCAGTCCAGATCACTGAACATTCATGGCCGCAGCCTTTCACCCTATGTAGCTAATGGCAGCACCAAAGACTACATAGGAAACCTTTCACCCTATGTAGCGAATGACAGCACCAAAGACTACATAGGAAACCTTTCACCCTATGTAGCTAATGGCAGCACCAAAGACTACATAGGAAACCTTTCACCCTATGTAGCGAATGACAGCACCAAAGACTACATAGGAAACCTTTCACCCTATGTAGCTAATGGCAGCACCAAAGACTACATAGGAAACCTTTCACCCTATGTAGCGAATGACAGCACCAAAGACTACATAGGAAACCTTTCTCCCTATGTAGCTAATGACAGCACCAAAGACAATATAGGAAACCTTGCACCTTATGCAACTAATGACAGCACCAAAGACTACATAGGAAACCTTTCTCCCTATGTAGCTAATGACAGCACCAAAGGCTACATAGGAAACCTTTCACCCTATGTAGCGAATGACAGCACCAAAGACTACATAGGAAACCTTTCTCCCTATGTAGCTAATGACAGCACCAAAGACAATATAGGAAACCTTGCACCCTATGTAGCTAATGGCAGCACCAAAGACTACATAGGAAACCTTTCTCCCTATGTAGCTAATGACAGCACCAAAGACAATATAGGAAACCTTGCACCCTATGTAGCTAATGACAGCACCAAAGACTACATAGGAAACATTTCATCCTATGCAACTAATGACAGCACCAAAGACTACATAGGAAACCTTGCACCCTATGTAGCTAATGACAGCACCAAAGACTACATAGGAAACCTTGCACCCTATGTAGCTAATGACAGCACCAAAGACAATATAGGAAACCTTGCACCCTATGTAGCTAATGACAGCACCAAAGACTACATAGGAAACCTTTCTCCCTATGTAGCTAATGACAGCACCAAAGACTACATAGGAAACCTTGCACCTTATGCAACTAATGACAGCACCAAAGACTACATAGGAAACCTTGCACCTTATGCAACTAATGACAGCACCAAAGACTACATAGGAAACCTTTCACCTATGCAACTAATGACAGCACCAAAGACTACATAGGAAACCTTTCACCTATGCAACTAATGACAGCACCAAAGACTACATAGGAAACCTTTCACCTATGCAACTAATGACAGCACCAAAGACTACATAGGAAACCTTTCACCTATGCAACTAATGACAGCACCAAAGACTACATAGGAAACCTTTCACCTATGCAACTAATGACAGCACCAAAGACTACATAGGAAACCTTTCACCTATGCAACTAATGACAGCACCAAAGACTACATAGGAAACCTTTCACCTATGCAACTAATGACAGCACCAAAGACTACATAGGAAACCTTTCACCTATGCAACTAATGACAGCACCAAAGACTACATAGGAAACCTTTCACCTATGCAACTAATGACAGCACCAAAGACTACATAGGAAACCTTTCACCTATGCAACTAATGACAGCACCAAAGACTACATAGGAAATCTTTCACCTATGCAACTAATGACAGCACCAAAGACTACATAGGAAACCTTTCACCTTATGCAACTAATGACAGCACCAAAGACTACATAGGAAACCTTGCACCTTATGCAACTAGTGACAGCACCAAAGACTACATAGGAAACCTTGCACCTTATGCAACTAATGACAGCACCAAAGACTACATAGGAAACCTTTCACCTATGCAACTAATGACAGCACCAAAGACTACATAGGAAACCTTTCACCTATGCAACTAATGACAGCACCAAAGACTACATAGGAAACCTCGCACCTTATGCAACTAGTGACAGCACCAAAGACAACATAGGAAACCTTTCATCCTATGCAACTAATGACAGCACCAAAGACTACATAGGAAACCTTTCACCTATGCAACTAATGACAGCACCAAAGACTACATAGGAAACATTTCATCCTATGCAACTAATGACAGCACCAAAGACTACATAGGAAACCTTGCACCTTATGCAACTAGTGACAGCACCAAAGACTACATAGGAAACCTTTCACCTTATGCAACTAGTGACAGCACCAAAGACTACATAGGAAACCTTTCACCTTATGCAACTAATGACAGCACCAAAGACTACATAGGAAACCTTGCACCTTATGCAACTAATGACAGCACCAAAGACTACATAGGAAACCTTTCACCTATGTAGCGAATGACAGCACCAAAGACTACATAGGAAACCTTGCACCTTATGCAACTAGTGACAGCACCAAAGACTACATAGGAAACATTTCACCTATGCAACTAATGACAGCACCAAAGACTACATAGGAAACCTTTCACCTATGCAACTAATGACAGCACCAAAGACTACATAGGAAACCTTGCACCTTATGCAACTAGTGACAGCACCAAAGACTACATAGGAAACATTTCACCTATGCAACTAATGACAGCACCAAAGACTACATAGGAAACATTTCACCTATGCAACTAATGACAGCACCAAAGACTACATAGGAAACCTTGCACCTTATGCAACTAATGACAGCACCAAAGACTACATAGGAAACATTTCACCTATGCAACTAATGACAGCACCAAAGACTACATAGGAAACCTTGCACCTTATGCAACTAATGACAGCACCAAAGACTACATAGGAAACCTTGCACCTTATGCAACTAATGACAGCACCAAAGACTACATAGGAAACCTTGCACCTTATGCAACTAATGACAGCACCAAAGACTACATAGGAAACCTTTCACCTTATGCAACTAGTGACAGCACCAAAGACTACATAGGAAACCTTTCACCTTATGCAACTAATGACAGCACCAAAGACTACATAGGAAACCTTTCACCTATGCAACTAATGACAGCACCAAAGACTACATAGGAAACCTTTCACCTATGCAACTAATGACAGCACCAAAGACTACATAGGAAACCTTTCACCTATGCAACTAATGACAGCACCAAAGACTACATAGGAAACCTTGCACCTTATGCAACTAGTGACAGCACCAAAGACTACATAGGAAACATTTCACCTATGCAACTAATGACAGCACCAAAGACTACATAGGAAACCTCGCACCTTATGCAACTAGTGACAGCACCAAAGACAACATAGGAGAGCACCCATCCGTGCCAGCCCTTCCACGCACGCGCGCCGGCGACACGCACGAGCGAACACTCTACGGAAGGGAGCTCGGTATGAGGGTATTCTTGTCATCTGCTTTTCTAAGGATAATTTGAAGTGTTTCGGAATTATATGGTGTAGCGACTGTACGTGGTTAATTTCTCGTTTTTCTCTCTCTTTCTCTCTCTCATTCATACAATAAAGGGATAGAAAACTTGCAAAAAAGTATCGTGCGATGGTCTGGCAGCGACGTCTTCTTAGAAAAAAAAGAAAAAATGTTATAAGATTCTTTACGGTGACTTTGTGGTGTGATAAAGGCAAAACGCACCACCACCTTCGACTGGCTGCACCATCTGTCTCAAATGAATATTGAAATGAGTCTCGGGAACTGCAAATGGTCTTTAACGCTGTTTTTTTAATACTAATTACAGGTGTGATTGACATGTGTCTCCTGTTCGTGCACATAAACCCAGAGCCAAAGGAAGGGGAATACAAGGTGATTTTGGTCAACAATCGCGATGAATACTACAGCAGGCCAACAAAAGCTGCACATTTTTGGGACACAGGTATTTTAGCAGGTAGGCCTCATGTGCTTTGGAATTGGATTATACTCTGTTTGGAGAAATTACATTTGTTGTGATTAAGAAGCATTTCCTTTGCATAGAATATCAAATCTTCAAACCCTGTGTACTGATATATCTTTTTTTTCTTAATGGTTGTTTCAAAATTTACACATACCACATATTTGACTTATTTCTTATTATGATTACTCTATTTCCCAGGTGCTGACATGCACATAGGCAGAGAAGGGGGCACATGGTTGGGCATGACAAGAAATGGAAACATTGCCTGTCTGCTAAATATATTGAAGCCAAGAGAAGATTTTCTGAAAGATGGGGCTGCCAGGGGCTTTTTGGTCGTGGAATTCTTGCTGGGAGATGACGTTGGTCTTGACTACATGAGGAAAGTTGCAGATTCTGGGGTGAAATATAATGATTATAATTTGGTGGTTTTAGAACCAGAAGGTAACAGCTATAAAATAGGCTATCTAAATAGTCCAAAAAACGTTCCACAAGTTCTAGAGACAGGAGTGCTGGGCTTTGGTAACAGCGTGGTTGAAAAGCCTTTCAAAAAAGTCCAAAAGGGCAAGAGAAAAATGGAGGAAGTTGTGAGATCCTTCGGGACGAAGGATTCAGAGCAGCAGCTGATTCACGAGCTTTTCCAAATGATGAAAGACCGTGAGATGAACATTCCTGACGAGCAGCTGGAGTATCAAGGTCGTCAACACTCGGAGGAGATATTGAGTGAGTTATGCAGAATGTGGGTCGCCTGTAAAACAATTAAGTATGGAACAAGGTAATAACAAACTGTCTTTTGTAGTTATGATATATATGTCTGCTGTGGTTGTAATATTTCTTGAAATATGAAATATTGTGTCGTTTCTATTATTTTATTATAATATTTTATTGATAATGATAATAAGAATTAGCTGGGAATATGGAAAAAGTAATACCTGGATATGGACATTAGTGTATATATATATAGAACCTTTACTTGGACCTAAAACTGAGGAAAGTTATTGCAAGACATAAGACAGAACATAATCAAAGAGAAAGATATTACTAGTATAAACAGTGTGAAATGCTAGATATCTCAAAACAGGCATTTACCAAAACTGTAATTATTAGAATATTCATACGCACACTATCATGACAGTAGTATATTATATTGTTCAGAAACTGCCCAACATTTTACTGAAAGAGAACAGGTAATGAAAACATCAATCTGATATGATTTAATTCCAGAGCAGTCAGAAAACTGCAATTATTGATTAAGGCATAAATGAGTAACTTCACAATGCAAAAGCTATTCAGTCTCATTTATACCTTTATCTATAGCTATCTGCTTATCCCACAATAAAAACTCATATTTCATCATTGAGTAAAGCATATAAAACATATATTCACATAAATATACATATTTTTACAAATTTAATATTCATGTTTTTTTGTATTTAAAGAATCAAAATAATTTTTTTTATGCCCATAAATAGAGATAATGAGGAGCCTAATACATTTTTCTCTTTCTCTTTTAGAAAAAGCATTTGGAAATTGTGGGCTATTTCTAATTATCTTTAACTCTGTTGCTTTTACCTATATTGTCTTTTGTATTTCTTCCAGGACAACAACAGTTATACTGGTGGACCACAATGACAACGTTACATACAGAGAGAAGACCATGGAGGAGCCTATTGATATAGAGGACGTTAAATGGATAGAGAATAATTTTGACTTTAAGCTGCACGAAAGATCATAAAGGATATGCATGGTTCTCTTTGCCTTAAAGCTGTAATATAAGAGAGTGAGACCAGCTTAGGAGTAGATAACCAGTTGCTGTCAGACGAAGATGAATGTATATCTAGTAGAGTTGAGCAGATAATCCCAGTATGTTCTTCAGCTAACCATTTAACCATGAAAGTAATCTAATCTTTATTTGAAGTCCAGTTATGTAGTATTCTATCTTCAGAGATTGAGAATATGTAATATTTAATCTGTCTAACCTGGAATTAAATTCAGTAACAATCCTGTGAATATGTAGAAAACAATAAGTATTATATTTATACTTAGAGTATTAGTTGATTTTATATTACCTTATTTTATGGCAGTGGAACTGTTAGGAAGAGAGTATTTCTAGGACTGAAACCGATAAAATTATTTATGTATATGTAATTATTATGTGATATAATTATGATACTGAGCTGTGAGGCAGGCATTGTACAAATATGAGAGGACCTACAAGATACACTTGTTTATATACATTATGTAAGCAAAAAGAAATGAATTTATAAAACATTTATAAAAGTGTAATTTTTACTTGCCGCTGATTTTTTTATCTGATTCTATTAGAAAACATATGAAATGGTAAATGTATAAATTTTACAAGATATGTTTTACAAAATGTTTGATTATTACATATGAAAACTGCACTTAATTGATCTTTTTAAAAATGAGTACTACTGCTTACACCAGAATAGAATATACATAACCACTTTCTTGACATTTTTCCTATATTTGCCACCTACTGTTATACCAAACATCATCTTAAGTTCTACTGTATATTTTGACTTGCAAAACACTCTTCCGTGTTGATAAATGGCAGATAAACCCACTATACACAAAACAGATTTATTGAAAATGAGACAACAGTTTCAGGATCCATCTGGATCCCATCTTCAGGTCTGAGGAGGAAGAGAACAAGAGGGTATTTGTTTGCTTGATACTAGCACTTCCTGTTTTTTTTGTTTTTTTAATTCAGTGTTGGAATCTTTTGATCAGTCACTCAACATTTGTATACATTCTCCTTTTTGTAAAATATATGAAATGAAAAATATTTAGAGTATTGGAAGCTCAGAAAAGGATTTTGAAAAATAAGAAAAAAACATTTCCAAGCTGAACTACTTGGTGGGAGTTATTCACAAGAATATTAACCCATTGCAGACGGGGATAAATATGCTTGCCCAGCCTCCGGGATAAGTTTTATTTTAAAGAGAGACTGCTTGAAGCATTATAATTTGAACATTCTCACTCTCTTTCAGTCATTCATTGAAAAACTAGAGCGTTTTTTGTGTTTTGTTTTTTTGTGTGTTTTATTGAGTTTAGAGACTTATATATGCCATATGACAGGCTCTACCAGTGCTGCAGTAGACTAAAATTGTAGTATATTATCCATATTAGCTCATTATTTTCTTTATACTCAGTGTGATAGAAGTATTGCTGTTTTATGGGAGGACAAAAGGCAACTATATTTTTTTCGTATTTTTGTGCTGTTATGAACGAATACGAAACATATAACCACCTACAATAAAGATAAATAGAAGAGGTAAGGAAGATGAATGAAACCTGTGCTTGTGACTGTGAGTGCCACAGTGAAAGGCATGCATATTGGCACAGGAGTACATTTTAGACACTGGGTATGGATTGAGTCATCTTCCTCTTCCCGTTCTGACTGCACATCCTTCATCAGCGGTACTTTTGAGCAAAAGTTCGTCAACTTAGTGTGTGTCATCGCTCTATATAGATAGTGCTTGCTAGAGACCGTGGATGGGTGTCATTAAAGGCTCTCTCTCCTGCTGGTGCTAGGAAAAAGTGGTGCCATCTAGGTTTTGG
>NW_028234439.1:387414-394914 GCF_977035675.1 Penaeus japonicus
TTACACACAGACACCAATCCATGTTTGGGCTACTAATCTGGATAATGAACAGTTAAAGGGACATCAAGTTATACAGCAAACACAGATGCCACAATTCTTCCAACACTACTTGACAGCTTCCAGCACAGTAATTCCACCTCAGCTCCAGAATCAACATTTGGACTAACTGCAGTCACAGTTCAAAGGGGGAATGACTCCTGTACTGTTTGCTCAAAAAGTGTTTAAGAATCACAGCTACTGTCCTACAACACTAGCCTTGGCTGTCTACCAGAGCACACATCTGAGGTCACCCATCCCACATTTATAACACCCTCACTGAGCATTCTTATGACAGGATTACGCCACTAATAAACACTCGACTATTATGCACCCACAGAATGGAAAGAAGAGCTGAAATGCTGGATGTTTTGAGAGCAAGACTGGTTGTATGCTGTGTCTGTGGCAACTGCCAATTGCTTTTTCCTTCCTTTGATATTCACCACGATTCATCATACATTTATCATACTTTAGAGGCTCTTAATATATATTAGAGAGCACAGAAATAATTTTTCCTACTGAAATAGTACTACACTTAAACAATTACAATTTCACACATGCAGAGCATCAAAGTGAGCAATTCACCAAATCAGTGCTAGTGAAAGTAATTATTTGGAACATAAATAATTTAAGTAACTTGCAGGTTAAGGACTTACTTCAATAAATAAAAATATTTATATACTATATAAAATGAAAAATATCCCTCAGAAATATCAATGATAATACCCTGTAACAAAAGTGTATGTATCTATATGTGAATATGGATATGTCACCAAATACCTGCATATATGTATGTGTACGTGTATGTGTATGTGTATGTGTATGTGTATGTGTATGTGTATGTGTATGTGTATGTGTATGTGTATGGTATGTGTATGTGTTTATGCATGTGCATGTGCATGTGTATGTGTGCATGTGCAAGAATGTATGTGTGCATGTGCATGTGTAGAGAGTGAGAATTGGAGTGAGTGAGAGTGAGTGAGTTAGTTAGAGTTAGAGTTAGAGTTAGAATTAGAGTTAGATGGAGAGAGAGAGAGAGAGAGAGAGAGAGAGAGAGAGAGAGAGAGAGAGAGAGAGAGAGAGAGAGAGAGAGAGAGAGAGAGAGAGAGAGAGAGAGTGTGTGTTTGTGTGTGTGTGCAGTTTGTCTGAGAACATGCATGAGTATCTATGTGTGTAGTGAATGTGTACATGCACATGTATGTTTTCTTGAGGGTGTAAGATCAATAAAAACACAAAATACAATAAACCATTTTACCTGAAAGTTAAAACCTTTACTGGAAAAGAAGTTGTAAAAGCTAATGATTCTAAACTTGAAAAAAAGAAAAAAGAAGAAAAAAAAAAGGTCCCTTAACTCTCATGATTTTAACTCGACATCCATTCACACTTAGAACAATTCAGCATGAAATTAATCTACTGTGAGGCATGTTTTGGCAACAACTTACTGTTTGTTTGTTTTCTTCTGCTGAATGATTACCTCTTGTAATTTCTGAATAACCTTTATTCTACCACTCGCCCCAAACACAACTTCATCAATGAATCATGAAGTGCTATGATAAAAATGAAATGCAAACAAATACCAAGAAAAAAATAAATAAATAAATGGAAAATTCAAACCAAAGTTTGAGTTGTAATCAAGTGTTACTCTTCATGAGAAAATAAGGAGAGAGAGAGAGAGAGAGAAAAAAAAAAAAAATCACTTCTTGGTCATACACAAGAACTAATATTTCCACAGGCCTTTGGAGATTCTGCTTTACGAGCCTAAATGAAATTCTCATTACCTTTAAGTATTGGGAATTACAAGAAAAAAAATTAAGTAGCTTCTCTAGCCTTACACGCAGATGGGTTAGAACAACGATGGATCCTTCTTTGCGAAGCAGCTGAATAGTATATAATATCAAGTTTCCCAAGACTGAGGAACTATAACAATTTGTACTATGGCACTTACTCTACTATAAATTAAAGTAATTATTTACAATATATGAGAATGTTTACCAATTTGTGTAAACATAATCTATTTTATGGAAAGGAAAAAAAATCAAAGGTGGTTCTTCAGAAATTAAACTGGGTAACATGGCAAGAAAGTGTGAAGGCAACACACAAATTTCCATTCTGCCACACAAAGCAACCTATTCTACCAAGAAAGAGACAAATAAGTAACAAAGGTAAATCATAAAAAAAATTAAAAAAATGTAAATTCTTGATCCCTAAGCATCTTTTTCCCTTTTGCATCTGTCTCCCCTTTTACACAACACTCCTAAATGCTAACATTTACTAATCACTTCCTTTTCATCTTATTCAGTTACATGCTCTACAGGTGACACATTCTTTACAACACATGAAAAATTAATAACATCTAACACTGATCATTCCATATGACGACCACATCTCACATGCCACACACTTGCAGTGAAATATTAACATCAATGATAAAAGCACAACCAGACTTCCTATCCCAGGGGGGAACATCCATTCAAACATCAAGCCTCCCTTGAGCGGTCCACATAATCTAAAGTCACTCATACACTGTACCAAAAAGCGTATCAAATTTATTCTACAAAACTTTTAATAACCGCTCTCAAAGTAAGATGATCCGTGCACCTGAAGATATCAGGGAGATATGACGTTTCACTATCTTTGCTACGTTGCTATTGAGATCATCTTTATCATTATTATTCTACAAAGCAAACCAATGTTAATCACTAATAATGGTAATGATGAGAATAACAATGTGAAAAACTAATAAATAAAAAAAGATAATATGAGAGTAATAACATAATAACAGCAATAATAAATGATCATGATAATTAATAAAAAATCTAATAGAAAATAAATATAATATATAAAGCCAAAATAAAGAGCAATAGCAATGATCACTGACAGATCAATTCAAAGCCTTACATTTTTTTCGAGCCATTCCATGCATGGGACTTCGCTCAGCCTTACTCCACCTTCCCTACTTCCCTTGCCTTCCATTCCCTTCAAAGTATTGTTTATTACTGATTTACCTGTTGTGAATTTGAAATAATAGATTTGTTATACAATATCAAATTATGCATATATAAAAAAAGGGTAACATCAAAAAAAGTTTAATTATGGAATGATCTAAATAACAATAATAAATTGCAGATGATAAATATCACTGCAATCTCACTGCTGATGCTCTGCAATGCTTACAGACGACTTAGAAACACCACTACCCGATGTTATATAATCTTATGAAAAACATATAAATTCTACTTGCTTTTCTCTAACCACAGTCTTCAATTCATGTAGAGATAATGTTTCCTGAAGAAAAAAAGAAAACAAAAGAACAAAACTCATCAACAAAGAAAGAAATAGCACTATACATACATATGGTGCACACTGTCACCCTTATGCTCATACAGACCAACTTCAACCTTCAACAAACAGTTTTTCCCTGTATGTACCAATACGAGATCGAGCAATACCAGTTACTATATTCAATCCACTGATAATTCAGATATGGTAGATGCAAATAACAATGTAAGATCTTTATCAAATCAAAAAACTGCAATGCTTTGAGCAATTTCATTACTTGGGGACAGGGAGGGAAACAAAATGTTTATCTTCAGAATAATGCATGAAAGAACAAAAACTGATGCAAGAAACTGCAAGGAGAGGTTGTCTGTTCTCATGAGAGTGACAGATTAATCATATGTAATAGGGCTGAATTTGATGTACATTTCTTACTAAGCTAGACTGTCTGCCTATAATTCTCATTTACTTTTAGGACAATATTCTTGCAAATAACATCTTTGAGTCTTTTCTCAAATTATTCTACTCATAATCAAAACCAAAAAGATACATGTGCATAAAAAATAAGTATAATGGTTGTTATCAATGCTTTCTTGTTTTGTTTTTCTTGTTCATTTCAACATATCTACATAAGTACTGCATGATGTAATAATATATTGAAGTTGACTGTTGTTTCTATGAAAAACACAAATATCACTGGTTTTATTTCATTTTATTCAAAAGAATTTCCTCTTTTCTGCAACTAGTTAATCCTATGGCAGCAGTTGTAGATGATTACTATCCAGCCAACATACAGACTTCAGACACAGCAAAATGAATAGTTTAAGGATAAAATGATAATGACCACCACATTTGGCTACGAAATGACTCCTTCCTTTTTTCAATCTCCAACGCACAATATATCAAATTCAAACAAATATGGTAGTTACCACAATTAAAGCCAAAAACCTTCAAAAGCTTTTTTTAAGTCTTGCTATTCCAGGGCCAGAAGTTAAGCCTCAGATGTCACCGTTCCCTTGGGAGTGTAAACGCGGGCGTTGGGGTCCAGTGTGGAGTGTTGGGGGTTGGTGGGGGCGGGTGGGGATATGGGTGCTGGGGGAGACAGGGGGGAGGGGGGAGAGATGGTGTGGGGACGGGTGTGGCTAGAGGGGGAGAAACCCAGCCCGCAGAGGGAGTCCAGTGATGAGTCCATCAATCCATCCACCATCACCAGGGAGGCTGTGGGGTCGATGGCCGAGGTTGTTACCTTCACAGGGTGGGAGATACAGAATGCTATGTCAGTGGCATCTAACACATGTGAATGGAATTCTAAAAATAAAAAGGCTAAATCATCTATAATCACCTTTAAATACTAAAACAAGTTAAATCCTAAGACGAGACCATTTTCATTACCCTCTCCCCCATGTCACAGGCATTTCATTATCAATACTAGCAAGTAACTGAAAGAATATTTCAGGTAAAGAACTGAAAACATAATTGAACAAATTTTTTGTTAATATGATTAATGGCTAAAATAAACCAGGAAAAGAATTTGATTATTTGATTTCCTTTCATTAACTGAAAAAATCAAAAATAAAACTTGTAATACCAAAAATGATGTAGTGACTGACAAATCATTATGTGACACTTGTGTCAACTGTTAATAAAAACAAATTGCTTTTGACATTCTTTTTAGATAATTATGAGTGACTTTCAGTTCATCACCTGACACTGCTGTCACTGTTACTCCTAATCATCATTACAGTACAGGAAACTAATTACATTACATTACATTATATGAAAATATAGATTTTTTCTCTTTCATATTCCACTACAATAATCAATTAACCAAGAATGAACCTTAACTGGAAAGATAGGAAACTATGAGCCATAAGAATTATTGGAATGCCTGCCATTTTCATGTCAATGCCTCTTTTCAATATCAATGATGCCTAGACTAAATTTTGCCAAATGCATTTACCAACCCACAACATATAGTGCATAAAAAGTCAAACATTTACTTCACAATATATATCAGGTTACTAAGCAAATTGTACAGCAATTACTCTACTAACTTATTCCACATCCTGAGAACATTACAATTTAAAAGTTCAGAGTTATATACTTGATGTGGTTTTGTGTTATTCTCCCCTTTCACCTTCACCATACACCATAGTTTCTCATAAGCAGATTATCCCCTTATATAACCATGAAACCTTGTCACTGTTCTCATAGACCTCCACTAATTAGTCCATCCCTTAACTGCTTCCATGGCAAAGCATACTCATACATAAAAGTATACTCATATAATATTTTCTGATGTCTTTTTCCCTTATTCTAATTATCATGGAAAAAATCTGAAATAACCAAAATAGTTTGTTTGTTTTTTCTTAAGAAAATATTAACTACTTATGAGAAAAGGATTATGGTGTTCTTGTAAATACAGTACGAGAGTGAAATGTGTACATAATCATGCACACACACATGCTCACACAAATTGAGTCCAAGATCATTGGAAGCTAATCTTGTTAGGGGAAGAAGATTCACATTTTCCCATCTCAGAACTGAGGTTCATTCTTGATTTCATCTGATGAGTGAATAGACTAATGATTACAAGTGATAATGTGTGCATGAATGATGAAGCAGTGTGAAAGATGGGACATGTATGGTAGGTGGGACTTGTAAATATACTGATTACAGTCTTGGGAGGACTAATTCCAAGAAATTATTTCAATGCAATGACACTGATGTGGGGTGTGATCAGATGGTTGCGTAACAAATCTTCAAAAGCTATCATCCTTAAATATTGTAAAAACAAAATCAAATATATAGTTGAGTGAGCTATCTTCATTCTATTTCAAGTCACTGCAGAATTAGTCATACATTTACAAATTCAAATTAAATAAGAAAACAAAATGAATACTTCATATCAGAACACTCACTTGGGGCAGAAGCTTTGACGTATAATGAATAGGTGTTGTATCCAAAGATGTATTTGTAAAACTTGTTGGAGGACACACTGCCAATACCTCAGTAATTTTTGCCTTCAGCTCTTCAATTTCTTTGTCCTTGGTAGACACCAAACCTTAAATAAAAAGAGAGAAATTTCATTACACAGGGCAAGCTGTACAACCACTTCCATTTAGAGGGTATTTCAAGCACACAGGCCTAACTCTTTGGGCTTTTTGTCCGCTCTGGTCGTGGCCACCCACCAAACTCACGACCATGAGGAGTGCCGGCCATACAAAAAGCCAGAACATGATAATGCATCACAGGCAGTAAGTGCTGTCACCACATAATGTGATATCACATCACCCAATGTCAACGGGTTAAGATGTGTTATTTTCTAGACTTATGCTGTGGTATGAGTATTTTTTGTATAATAATAATATAATACTAATTAACTAAGCATAGTTACACAACTGAAGAAATAAACAGATCGTGTTTCAATAAGAAGAAAATTGCAATAAAATAGTGATCCAACCCCATAAATCATGCAATTCACTGTAGGGTTAATCTTTTGTAAAGCCTGTACATCTAAACTCATTAAAAACTCACTCTGTGATATTTCCAGCTGGCGCTTGGCTTCACCCAAAGCCGAGAAAAGATCAAGCTTAACTCGGGTCTCAGCAGAAAGCGAGGTCTCCAGGTGTGTGTTCTTGTCTTGCATGGCAGAGAGTGCTGACATAAGTACCTCTGTGTCATTTTGGTTATCTTTGTATTGCAGTAGAGCAAGGTTCTCACGTTCCATGGTTCTGACACGTTCTTCTGATAAACGATGGTCCCGACGCAAGCGCTTCACCTCTGCCTCAAGCTCACTTCGGCGATTGCGACAAGCCTCACTGCACTCAGTTCTGTGAGATTGATGTGAATAAGAAAACAATAAGCAAATAATAAAATAAATAATTATATGTATATATATAATGACCGTGACATCAGCGAAAGGGTTTTACACAATCTCCAGAAGCGTAACTTCAGAACTACAATCACCTGTTAATGTTTATATCATATTAGAAGCAAAAATCCTAGAAATGAATAAAAGCACCAAAATATCATATAACATAAAGATACAACAATGTTATAATCTTAATAATCTTAAAGTACAAAATGATTCTTTCCTATACAACTAATAACAAATGTAGAAGCTATTCATACTCACTTTGCATTAGCCAAGGCATGCGCTCTAGCTTGTGCTTGCTCCTCAACCTT
>NW_028234439.1:409914-414914 GCF_977035675.1 Penaeus japonicus
GAAAGAGAGGAAGAGGAGAAAAAGTGGAAAGAGAGGAAGAGGAGGAAGAGGAGAAAGAGAGGAAGAGGAAAGAGGAATAATTAAATAATGGAAATGAAAAACAAAAGGAATTTGAAGAAGAAGAAAGAGGAAGAAGGAGAAGAAGAGGCAAAGAAATGATTGTATCTTTTTATTTGTTTATTTAACTCTCAATAACTAATCACTGTATGACAGACAAAAATACCCTCAAAAATTGAGTCTCCTCTATTCCCCTTTCCCCAATCCCTTTCATTTCTCCTTTTCCCTCCCCCTCTCCTTTCATTCTTTCTTTCCTCTTTCTTTCTTTCTTCTTTCCTTTCTTCCTTTTTTCCTTCCTCCCCTCTTTCTCTTTCTCTTCCCCCTTTACTCTCCTTTCCCCATCCCTCATTCTCTGTCTCTCACCCCATTCTCCATTCTATTCTTCATATTAAAAAACTATAAAAAAAATTATAGAATTTCACACAAGAAATAACATTAACTAAATATCATAAAATCTTAAATTACAATCCAATATACCATTTCCATAAAAATGGCCAATAAAAATGACACAAATCTTATACACCAGAATACAAGTTGTGTTTGATTTACCTAATGCTGGGCAGATATCGATCCAATCCCATCATGGGTATATAACTTGTATGAAAAAAGTGTGTGTGTGTGTGGGGGGGGGGGGGGGGTCGACCAGAATGACCTCCAATCCCATTACAAAAGTGCATTCAAAAATTCCATTTAAAACACAAGTTCATATATACATTTTGAATCCGCTAATCATTAAAAATACATCAATAAAATAATAAGAACCTCAAAGCAATAATAATAACAATATCAATAATAACAATAACAATAACAATAATAATAACAACAATATCAATAATAATAATAACAATCATCATCATCATCATCATCATCATCATCATCATCATCATCATCATCATCATCATCATCATCATCATCATCATCATCATAACAACAACAGTACAATACTCACGAGACCCTGATAGCGAAAAGAGTCGTAGACACTGCGCAAAAGCAGCCAAAAAGGCCACAGGTACTCAAAGCGGAACTCCAGCAGGAAATCTGCCGCCAACACAAGCAGCCATACCAGGAGAAACTTGATGTACACAAAAGTGCTGTGAAGAGAATGCAACAATTAGTTTCTTCATGTATTTTTTCCTATATTCAAAGAATAATTACTTTTAGACTCAAGGAAATAAGGAAACAGTAAGAGGAAAGGAGAGACAGAGAAATGACACAGACACAGACTCAGACAGATGCACACACACACACATACATACATACATACATAAATACATACATACATACATGTGTATGTATGTGTATATATATGTAATATATATATATATATATATATATATATATTTTTTTTTTTTTTTTTTTTTTTTTTTTATCTTCGTATATTTGTATATTCATATATTTATATATCTATTTATATATTTATCTATATATCTATATATTCATATATTTACATATTTATAATACACACACACACACACACACACACACACACACACACACACACACACACACACACACACACACACACACACACACACACACACACACACACACACACACGTACACACGTACATACGTATATACATATATACGTATATACGTATATATATATATATACATATATACATATATACATATATACATATATATATATATATATATATATATATATATAAATATCTATATATATGGATATAAGTATAAAATGATTATTCCCTAATTGGTTGCAGTAAGATTTGGGAGTTCTAAGGTTAATACTTCAATCAAAGTTCTCTTTTCTATCTTTCTGGAGGATATCTGAACATCTGATTATCCAATTTGATATGCAACATGACTAATCCATATGCTCCAGGTTGTAATATCTATAGAATCCTCCAACAATCCCATTTATATGCACAACTGGTTTGTTTGTAGTTGAGAGTACCTACTTGAAGTGTTACATAACCATTATCAGAAAATCTTTTAATTACTTAGCACATACCTGAAAAAATTATCTATCTATCTATAGAACACATGTGCAATCCTTTTTTTTTTTTTTACTTGACAAAGGTCCCATATAATTTTCTTTGCAATTGCTGTAGTTTTTGCAATTATATGATCATTTGATTACTTCATCATGTTGGACACTAATTTGAGTGAATTATTATTGAATTTTTGTAATGTTGGTGATAAAAAAACTTTAAATTTCACATGTGTTGAGTCCAACATCTGGATGACTGTGACTATCTTCACACTCAGCCAATGACTTCCTCTCTCCTGAGAGACGGAAACTAGACAAATCTGTCAAATCTGACACAGACACTATTTAATTTTCTGTCCCATTATAACCTTTTGGAAACTTAAATGATAAGCTTCTTATAATGAGAAAATGAGGTTAAATTGCACTCCAGACAAGTCATACAAAAAAGTAGTGATTCAGAATAAGATAATCAACCATCTTTATCTTTTTCTAGAAACATTCTCAACTTCAAGGCAATCTTACTTTATACACCACTCTTGAAATAGTCTGTCTGAAGTTCTGTTTGATAAAGACAGGACATGGCAACTTAAACTTGTTCTTTCCAGACTAAATTTCATTTCATTTTAATTTTTAACCATACTGTCCAAAAATATAATACTTTAGCTACAAAATATGACCTAAAGGAATATTCTTACATAAAAATGCTTTTATAAGAGGGACATCTCAAATACCAGCTGTTTCAGTAGGTCCCTCACAACCTCAACATCCAGGTGTGGGATCAGCATGTAGATAGACAGTTATAGTGACAGTGCCAGCCCTCAATAACATTCGGTCTCTCTGGTCGAACACCGATCAGTTTGAGCTCAAATGGAGATCAGTTCCATGTGAAGGACAGCAGGATGAATGATTCTCACACTCGGGTCCACGTAATTGTGCTATCATCCAAACTGTTATACAGTGGTAGATAACAGGGATAGAATGTTCCTCCATTTAGTCTCCCTTACAGGTGAACTCTTGCACTTATGTGTTGGTTTGAAAATAAAATAAACACATGTCCATACTGGAGCTTCTTATCCTGGCAAGTAGAGCAGTTACTGTAAAGCAGTTTTTATGACAGAATATTCCTTTGAGTCATATCTTACAGCACTGATGGAATTCAGTATGGAAATCAAAAGTAAATATAGTAATAAAAATAAAAGATGGAGCTGAATATCTTGATCGAACTCCCTAACTTTGGAGCAAAACTCTGTGACAAACACATTTGGCATGGAAAATCTAGGCTTCCTATAATGAAAGCTAGAAATTCTATTAATAAATGCTACTTCAAAAAGTTAGACCTCTATCCTTAAAACTTGCCTCTACTTGAGCATAGATAAATCCATGGTCTATAACGGTTGAAGACTATTGTCAGAATATATCTCTACGTAATCAGTGCATCCAAAATGTAGTTTATAAAATACCAAATAAATATGGAAGGATTACATATGGAATAGACCTAATCAATAAAATTCCTATTTGACACTATACTGAATAGCTTTTGAACAAGTCCCAGTACTGTTATGGCAGTTTTGATGATATATGACAGAGCACTTCACAATTTACATTATCTTTTTACTAAAGGAATTCTCTAGTTTGGTAAGCTGGGTATATTTTGATCCCTTCATACAGTTGATCATATGCAAACACTAGTTATGATAGAAACCAAATTACATCAACAGTAACAGAGTAGAGCATTTCTCTCCATCTAAAATAACCTCTCCTTAATATATAATCTAATTACATGAAAAAAATGAAAAAGTTGAAGCTTTTGGGACGAAATCCAGTTTGTAATTAAAAGTAGTACTGTTACTGTTTTGGCAAGTTATTGCAATTTTGATATTGCCTAAATTTGACTAATAAAATCTTGCTGGTCCCCTCCTCTTTTCGGTTAGCCTATTTGCCTGCCAATGACGAGCAGCCACTTTATTAGGATCATCTGGATGAGGAATTAAAAACAAGGTCCGAGTGGAAATCGTGACGCGGAACTTTTGCCTCGGGTTGAATGACAGCTTATCTAGACATCTTCAGAAACCATCACCCCGCTCTCGGCCATTGGCCTTGGATTTCTGACGGGCCTCTTATTACCTAATACTGCCATTAAAATGCCCTTGATACAAAATACGATTAAGGTCAGCCATATTTACAAGTTAACTTACCTTCCGTACAATCCTTCACCAATTTTGGTCCGTTTTAACGGTCTACGAAGCTTGGAGCAGTCAACATTTCTCCTCTTCATTATTTAAGCTTTTATTTTTTTACCCCATATATGTAGCACATAGATCCAAACACGACTATCATTTAAACGAAGTTCCGATTCTGTTGACTAAAGTACTTTGTTGTTGTGTGAGCCATCTACAAAGAATAGAGTCGTGAGCCGCGACGACTCCGGCGACCGTCTTTTGTTCGGCGGCGGCCGCGGAAGGCCATCGGAACCCCTTTGCGGTATCCGAGTCTACTTCGATCCCTCTCATTCCCATTCCAAATGTTTTAGATGAAAATGACATTTTTCTAAGCACAGGGAATATGGAAATTTAGCCATCTCAGGGACAGGTTGCGCACGCACGTTATCTGCCAAGGAAAAGGAAAACCATTATGAGAGATTGCGTGACTTTGCGTATGCGACTCGAAACGCACCACCAAACGCCATTCGTTCTCCTTCCCAGTTTCTATTAAGAGATATTCCTCTGTTCCAACGCACGGCCTTCCCTCCCACCGTGCAAGACGCACTTACACATTACACCAAATAACACGGTGTTTATCAACAGAATAAAGATTTTGTTGGAATATGAATGGTAGCCCCAGTGAGAGATTATTAGGAAATGCGCATTATCTTTCGGCCAACCTGATTTGTACATTTCCTATGCTTGACAAAAAGGCTGAAGCGCCAATACTTCGTTTTAATAGCAGACTACATTTTCAATTGCACTGACGTAGATTCAAATGATAT
>NW_028234439.1:437414-444914 GCF_977035675.1 Penaeus japonicus
ATCCAGACATTTCAATCTAGTTACAGCCTAAAGCATTTTATCGCAAAGAAAGAACTGAAGTAAGTAAACAATAGGAACAGCTATAATTTTGATGTGATTAAAAATTGTATATTATCTTCAAAAATTACTTAATCCAACAACGTAAATTTTATTTCTATTTGATATTGAATAATGATACATCATGCTTATATGCTCTGTAGTTTAGGGGAATAGTAAAGATATAAGGATGGGGCAATATCGTTATGGTAATCCATTCAAATCACAACTCATCCAACGCGATTTTATTAAAGAACATTCTCAGATACAAGTTGTGTAAAGACCCATTTCATTTCACATTTAAATTTGATTGCCACATCTAAAAACAACTAATGGCTGCAATTACAGTTGCGCCTCCGTCGTCTGAGGAAACGTTTGCTCGGAAATAAACGTCATATTTCCGGCAATCAGTACTCTTACTGCAAGCGGCGCTGGGTTAAACGGTTAAAGAGTATTGTCAAGGAACTACGTATATCATCTGTATTCTTAGCTTTCAAAAGCGCATCGATCAGAATTCTGTGTAAATGACTGCTGCGCCAAGTATGGGGCAAATCATATGAGAAACGTTCATTTTGCCAACTGAAACTGGAGTGCGGGACACCGAGGGAAGTACCCAAGATATGGCTATACCCCTCCACATTCAACTGTTTATTTATGTAAAGTTTGAATCATCACTATCTTTTTGATTTTCTCAAAAAATGTAGGACTTCATTTTCAAAATAGGTATACCCTTATGCACACTGAGAGTTAAATACGTTACTCCCACGGCCGGGGAACCCATAGTTATTTCAAATAATATCGGTAATTGGAATCTCGACGGGAAACCGAAAAGCACTGATACTGGATCCTGGTTTGAATTTGGACATTTTCCACTGGTGTACGAGTAATATATGGAATACGGATGAATAAAAATAATGTTATATATTATTATTGTATGATATAGGCAGTGGTAGAAGCACCTAGTCATATTTTTAAAAATTATATTTTATTGCAGATAACTATTCGATATCAATTTATCGGCTTCCTTTCATTATAAAAATTGATAATTGTTTAAAATGTAACAACCATCTCATATATGTTATTTGGTGTCAATCATTTGTAAAATCATATTTAAAAATGAAGTTGACATTGCAGTTAAAGTCTTCTATCAATACTTATCACGGTTTGCGCGTACCTTTACATTAAAACTGACTTAGAGATGTGCAAAAATTAAGAAGAGGAGTTTCATCAGAAATATACAAGCAGAGGCAATTTGAAAAAAAATGCTTTCTGAAAGTTAATTGTCTCGTTCCGGGAGGGAAACAGAACGGTTTAGACATTATGCTTGATCATATATATATTTCCTATGTTTAGAGTCCAAGATTTAATTAAGTAATTGTCATAATTATAATGAGATTGTAGGGTCTCGAGTGCATTAACCGAGCATGAGCATTAAAATATTGAATCTTCCTTTCGTATTTCCCGCACACAATTTAAATGTCCATGGAATATTGAGACGCCTGCGAGATTAGTTTAGCGTGTCCGTCATCTGAACCTTATCGTGTGATTCCATCCCACTCTCACCCTTCAGAAATTTACAACGTGCATAAGAAACCCTCGCAAATATCAAAAGGAAAGAATATAGACCAATGCTATAAAAAGCTAAGGGAAGAAACTATCGTTATTTACATACGGTCGTTTAACCGTGCAGCCCGTCAGGTATGCGTGCGCAGTGACGTCACGGGCGAGGCCGGCGCTGATTGGCTCCTTCAAACTGTAACCGCGAGTCGGTCGTGGACTCAGCTGGTCTCCAGAGCAGCTTCAAAATCCGTGCTCCGCTCAACAGACCAGTTGGATCAATCCTCATGTGGTGTCAATAGTGTGGTTTGGCTTCGTTGGGCCTCAAAATCTTGCAAAGGCAACAGTGGCTGGCACTATATAGCGATATCCTTTCGGCGAAATGGCTTCTACACATATTTTCGAAGATCAAGAGAACAGACTCCCGGCGGCCCAACGAAGAGTAAAGAGAGAAGACCCGAGAACGAGCAGCAATGTGCAAGTTAACAGACGACCAGTGCTCGGTGCTATCAACCCTAATTTGCGGAAACAGCCAGCTAGAGCAGCCAAACAGGTATGTGGAGAGAATATGCTTAGTATATACGTGGCTACAAAGTGCAAAATGCAAACCCGTTGTTTACTCGTTGCTGAGAGTCCACAAGGCGGATTTTAAATCGGTTTGGGAGTGGTTTTAACTTGTCTTCCTTCAAATAATTATCTTATTAAAGTGCATATATAACAGTTTAGTATTTTCATCTACGAAAGCCGGAAAGGCCGTTTCTGTAATACGGTTCCTTGATTCCTCAAAAGATGTTGGAAAGTTAAGTGCGTCATCACCAGGCGAGTGAAACTGGCTTTTTATATACTCGATTAGTGATATGCATATAATCTTGCTGTGAGTGAAGAAACCAAATGTGAAATGGAAGTGCTCATTCAGTTTAATATTTCAACTGAATTTAGAATTTGATTTGCTTATAACTATATACATGAACAGTTCTCTATTTCAATTTAGCTTACGTACATCTCGTGGGCTTTCATGTAGACAAGTTTTTAGATATTTTGTATGATTAACAAACTCCATCTCGGTAATTGTTGTATGAAAAATAACTTGAACAAGCTATTGATGCTAATTTTCTTATAAAAAGTTTTTTGAAGGTGTATAACAAGCTCTCTAACAGCTCGAGTTGTCATAACTTGTTCACAAGCTGATGGGTATATTTTCTTCCAGGGTGTCAGTTATGAGACGGGTATTCCACAGCAAGCTGATGAAAATGCTTGCCCCACACAGAAATCTTTCTCGACAAGTCAGCCCTCCTTTACTATTCATGAAGATACATGCTTATCCATGGGAACCACAAGTAGCAGCCAGAGTGCATCCAGTAATAACACAGGACTTAACCCATTAAGTGAAAGGTTAAGTAAACCATTACAAAATGAAGAGGAATCCATTGAGGATATTGACCCATCTGTTACTGGATTACAGAGGTAAGATTTGTTTTACTCTCAAGATTGATGCTAAATATCTAAGGGAATTTTGTAATGAATTTGATGCTGTTATTTTGTAGTAACCAAATGTTCCTTCTCCAGGTCTCTATCCATTGAGCATTCAGGATCTTCAGATGTAATGGAAATGAGTGTATGTGAAGATGACCTTATGGTGGTAGAAACGACTCCCCGTGAAGATGTGCTTCAGAGTAGAAATGATGACATTTTTGATGTCCCAGAATATGCAGCAGACATTTACCAGTACCTGAGAGAAGCAGAGGTGTGATTTTCTTTTTCTTTTAAGTAGGCAATGATTGTATGAAGGAAATGAAATATGAAGATTTTATATTAGAGCTAGGTTTTAATGTTAAAACCTCCCAATAGGTGTGCCACAAGCCTCGAGCAAACTACATGTCAAAGCAGACGGACATCACATCAAGTATGAGATGGATTCTTGTAGACTGGCTTGTTGAAGTAGCAGAGGAATATAGTCTACACACTGAAACTTTATATTTGGCTGTCTCCTATATTGACCGGTTTTTATCACACATGTCTGTTAAAAGGGACAAATTGCAGCTGGTTGGCACCACTGCAATGTTTATTGCTGCGTAAGTCTTAACTCTGTTATTGAAATATTGCAATTGTATGAACTGCAATGCTTTAATTTCTTAAATCAAATGCCATTTTACTTATCACTTTATCTTTCCCCAGGAAATATGAGGAAATCTACCCTCCTGACGTAGGACAATTTGCTTACATAACCGACAATACCTACAGAGTTGGGCAGATTTTGAGAATGGAACATCTAATTTTGAAGGTGTTGAGTTTTGACATGGCAGTACCCACTACACATTTGTTTGTTAACAAGTTTGCCAGATTATGCAAATGTTCAGAAGAAACATTGCATTTAGCCTTGGTAGGTATTGGTGTATTTTATCTTTATTGAAGAAATTGCATTCAACACTTTAATATACTGAAAAATATGCATAAGGTTAACTGTCCTATTATTTTCAGTTCTTGGCAGAGGTAACTATGTTAGACTGTGATCCTTTCTTGAGATTCCTGCCTTCTGTGATTGCTGCATCAGCTGTTGCGTTAGCAAATCATACACAGGTTAGTCTTTGGTTACATGCAATGTTGGAACTTCAAATATGGGTGCAATTTTACTCTGCATGTTTAGGGTCATCGGACATTCAGTTTATGATAATTAGCAGTGCATATTTCTAAATTTAGTTTAAGCTGGATTGTCGATGCTTGCAAGTATCAAATTTTCAGCATCTATGGAGCTTCCATAAGGAATTGTTTGGATGATAACCATATTACAAGATGGTCAAAACATTTAACTTCATTACTACATACCTTAGTCTGTAGACTTAAAAAGTTTTGCTTTACAGGGTCACACTGCCTGGCCATCACATATGGTGGAATCTACAGGATACAGTTTAGAACAGCTGAGAGAGTGCTATGTTAACCTCCATCGTGCTTTCTCCAGAGTTCATGAACCTCAACAACATGCCATCAGAGATAAATATAGGGGCACAAAGTAAGTTGCTGTAATGTAGATGTACAACTGATTCTAGTGAAATATATTGACCACACACTAGTCTAGGTATATTAAAACACAGGTGGTTAATGGGAAACTTAGACATACCATTACTAAGCAGTATGTAATGACTGGTGATTTTTAGGTTGATTTTAATGGTAATTTCTTGTTACAGATGGCATGGAGTGTCCCGCTTAACTGCACGAAACAACTTCCCCTGGTGATGAAACAAAAGTGTAATAGGGTATGCTGCTAGATGTGTGCGAAAATGTTTATGTAAATTTGTGTGGTTGTTTTCCCCCAGACTGAATGGAATGTTAGGACTTTTTATACAGATGAGGCAACTCGGTGATCATGAGTGACATACAGCTTTTCAAAAGTTCATTGGTACGAAGCTTGATGCAAGCTGTCTAATAATCAGTGGATCATTGAACAGTTGCATGCAGGCCTCTGGTAGAGTAAGGAAGTTTTATCCTCTACAGGATGTCTTATCAGTTGACAGTTTTATGTTTTTAACTTCTAGAATTTTATACTTTGAATAGTGCAAGAAATCACCAGCTTTAAAAGGCCTGTGTTGCAGATATCTTTTTATCATTTGAACTGCAGTAAGCTTTTGGCCAATCACTGCATGACATTAGGAGTTTGTCTGTAGCATGATTTTCAGTATTTTGTATGCAAAGGCATTGCTCTTTGGTAGCCTTTGCTGCAGCCAAAACATATCAAGTGTTCAGAAAGACATGTACAAATGGCTGTATATATGTAAACTAGAAACCTTGAAGGATGAAGGATTTTATCCTTGGATTTTTTTACCAGAATATTCCAAAATACATTTTCTTCAGATCTCTATCCTTTGATTTGAATACCAAAACTGTCAGACTTCTGGCCATTCCAAAGAATTTACAACCATATGGAATAAATCCCGTTTTTTTGACATTCTGTTTATTAACCTTGTATATGAAACGAAAACCCTTTTAATATAGTTTCTAAATTAGTGTAACATCTAGCCATACAAAATTGTGTAAAATATAGAGAAACTTGGTACATTATAAGTATTAAATGAAGTGAAAGATTTATTCCTAGTCCCCGTTGTAATCTCTAATAGATTACAAGGTACAACCACCAACAACCAAATATTGATATTAACTAAACATCTAGCACTTTTAAGTCCAGGGACTCAAATTGTTCCATAAGCCTTATTTAATGTTGTCCATTCTACTGCAGTAGCTCAATGATCATTAAAAAACATGCAAAAATTTATACAAAGGGGAACATGCAAGTATGGGCATATGTGTACATACATTCCAACCTCCCCCTAGAATCTGTTTACATGCATATTTGGGGGGATGTGTACATTTATTATATATTGCATACATATACATGTATTTACATCTACACGTACATGTATACATATTTATATGTACATACACATACACAAACATGTATACATATATATATATATATTATATTTATATGTACCTATACATACATGTATGTATATATATTTATGTATATACATGTATACATGTATTTATATGTACATGTACACATACATGTATACATATATAATGTATATATATATACATGTATATATGTGTGCATATATGTATATATACATATACATGTATGCATATATGTATATATAAACATACATGTATAAACATATATTTACATGTATATATCTATATTTATATATACATGTACATGTATACATTATATTTATATATGTACATGTATACATTATATTTATATATACATGTACATGTATATACATATATATATATACATGTACATGTATATATTATATTTATATATACATGTGTACATGTATACATTATATTTATATATACATGTGTACATGTATACATTATATTTATATATACATGTGTACATGTATACATTATATTTATATATACATGTGTACATGTATACATTATATTTATATATACATGTGTACATGTATACATTATATTTATATATACATGTACACATGTATACAGTATATTTATATGTACTTGTACACATGTATACAGTATATTTATATGTACATGTACTTGTACACATGTATACAGTATATTTATATGTACATGTACTTGTATACATGTATACAGTATATTTATATGTACATGTACTTGTATACATGTATACAGTATATTTATATGTACATGTACTTGTATACATGTATATTTATATGTACTTGTACACATGTATACAGTATATTTATATGTACATGTACTTGTATACATGTATACAGTATATTTATATGTACATGTACTTGTATACATGTATACAGTATATTTATATGTACATGTACTTGTATACATGTATACAGTATATTTATATGTACATGTACTTGTATACATGTATATTTATATATGTACATGTACTTGTATACATGTATATGTATATATTATATGTACATGTATGCTTGTATAATGTATATATGTACATACATGTATGCATGTATATTATATGTAATGTACATGTATACATGTATATTATACATGTACTTGTATACATGTATACAGTATATTTATATGTACATGTACTTGTATACATGTATACAGTATATTTATATGTACATGTACTTGTATACATGTATACAGTATATTTATATGTACATGTACTTGTATACATTTATACATTATATTTATATGTACATGTACATGTATACAATTATACATTATATTTATATATACATGTACATGTATACATTATATTTATATATGTACATGTATACATTATATTTATATATGTACATGTACATGTATACATTATATTTATATATGTACATGTACATGTATGCATGTATATTTATATATGTACATGTACATGTATGCATGTATATTTATATATGTACATGTACATGTATGCATGTATATTTATATATGTACATGTACATG
>NW_028234439.1:452414-462414 GCF_977035675.1 Penaeus japonicus
AATAAGTTTATCGCTAATAATGATTTATCTACTAAGTTTAGGTTTGTTTCCTATTATCAGTAGTAATTATTGTTGGTGATACATTGTTACTTATCGTCATGGTGATGAAGTAAGCACAAAGAGAGAAAGTATATATTGTAAAGTCTGCACGTTGACAAATCTGTTTATATCCTGTCTAGTATTCTAATTCAACTGGTCAAACTCGTTAATCTGTACCGATACAGTGCTTAACGGACTCAGCACTAGTTTATTCACTGCCTTTACCTTCTGTTTCAAATTTCCCAGAGATAATCTTTGCCCAAGGAATTTGTTCACAAAAGCTCTCCTCGTATCCAACGAGTAAATGCGATTTTGGAGCATGGAATAAAACTTTCGACAGAGAGAAAGAGAGAGAGAGAGAGAGAGAGAGAGAGAGAGAGAGAGAGAGAGAGAGAGAGAGAGAGAGAGAGAGAGAGAGAGAGAGAGAGAGAGAGAGAGAGAGCAGCAAGAGCGAGATAGATAGTATGAGAGAGCAACGAGACCGATATATATATATATATATATATATATATATATATATATATATATATATATATATATATATATAGAGAGAGAGAGAGAGAGAGAGAGAGAGAGAAAGAGAGAGAAAAAAAAGAGCAAGAGCGAGATAGATAGTATGAAAGAGCAACGAGAGAGAGAGAGAGAGAGAGAGAGAGAGAGAGAGAGAGAGAGAGAGAGAGAGAGAGAGAGAGAGAGAGAGAGAGAGAGAGAGAGAGAGAGAGAGAGAGAGAGAGAGAGAGAGAGAGGGGGAGCAAGAGCGAGAGCGAGCGAGATAGATAGTATGAGAGAGCAACGAGACCGAGAGAGAGAGAGAGAGAGAGAGTAGCTGAGCGAGGGTGTCAAGGGAACTCGCAGCAAGCTCTGAGTAAATCGCCGTTGCGAAACCCTGATTCTGTGTTCCAAGTGCTCCCGTGCCGGGTGTATGCATCACCCGATCTAACGGTTCCTTTTAATAATTTTGTTTCACCCTTTCAAGTGTATTTAGTCTGTTGTTATTCAAAAGCACAAAAAGCATTATTAACCTGCATTACTTAGTGGGTAAAACACGAGATTTTCCCAAAACACTGACGAGGTCTTCAGCTTAATGCAGGCTCATTCGACCGCGGCTTCGTGGGGTAAGGCGATAGGTAAGAATGTAATACGTTTTTTAAGTTATATATTTTAATCTTAAACGTTCTCCTTTAAATCGATGTGATAATTTCCTGGCCAGCTGTAAAATAAAAAAGCCACATCTGATCATTCTGTAAGTAATTAGTAAAAAGCAGTGGCAGCGACAATATCGCAGAACAGTAAATAACCTCGTTTCCGGAACCCACTCACGGCCACGAGATCGACACTTGGGAGTTAATATTGAAATTATAAGTCAATTTGAATATTTCACAAATTATAACACACCACATTCTGGTCTTACAAGCAACTGCGGACTGAGACTCATACGCTAACCCTGCAGCAGGTAAGGATACCAGCTGTCAGCGCGGAAATGTCTGGCGCGATCAGGTTGAAAGCGGAATGCTCTGGTTCGCGTCCAATTCACAACGTTTCTATGACAAACCGAAGCTGCGTTATACTTTTACACAGTTCTTTGCACTTCGCGCTCTCTTTTTAAAAAGTTTTATCATTGTTTTTCGTATTCTCGACTTCTCCAATTACCTTAGGTACCAACACACAAACAATGTAATCCACATTTCGCTTGTGTTACATGAGTCACAAACACTCGAGGATTCGCGGTGAGTAGCTAGGCCAAGGGAAAGAGGAGACGCTAGTTGTGCGATTCCATGTTTAGGCAAAAACTAGTGCAGTGGTTTTCTGAAAATTTGTGTTGTAGGGAGGAATATAGAAATTAAGAGTTGGGCTTCAAATGTCATGCTTCCAATAATTAAGGTTATCTTGTAGATAATATTCTATTTGTGTCTCACGCTTGATGTAACCTTCCAGCCCTCACTTCATGCGAGTACTGCAACGTTTGTGGACAGCCTTTGAAAAGCGTTCAGTGGATGGTCTTCTTACGCCTCAAGACTACTGTGAACATATGTTTTACTCGTATTTGCATAATGTGTATGGAGACAAAAAGGGTATGTTGTAATATTAGTGTTGAGCGCATGGTAATTGCATATTAGGTATGTTCTTCAGACCATCACCACCAATTCGCATCAGGAACTCATGGAAAGAAAGGTCTGGCGAAGTGCCCTTTCTCATGCATTGAATTAGCTACTGCAGGATCATTACTAGTTCTCTGTTAGAACTCTTGGTACTGAATCTAACCGTCATTAGTGACCTGGATGTCTTCATGTTTTGCAGCATAATTATCCTATCTTATAGTACTTTCGACGGTAGTGTACTCCGCGTAAAACCTTTTTATACGGGTAAGTATTTAAGTAATTAATCGGCTCAGGGTAAAGTAAGGAAGAACTTTCTGCTATCACCTTTAGCTAAAAGTGCATGTATCCATTTTCATTCCTTCATTTCTCACTAGCAACAGTGTCTCTACCACATAGATATATACTGACGGTGTGTGTGCAGAAAATGTTAATGTTGTTAATGCATATACAGTGAAATATAATGAAGACAGAATACACTCGTATACAATTGCATATAGTAGACGAGTATAAATTATGTATGTATATATATTATATATATAATATATATATGTATATATGCATACATACATATATGTGTACACATACATACAGGCTACGAAGACCGCATCCCTATCCACATGAGGGGAGGCAGGTCCTTGGTGACAACACACCCTCATTTAGTATCCACAGTGTACCCAGCTCAAGGCACAGCAGCATCCTGCACGCACAACTACAGAAAACCGCATGCTGCATCCTGTAGCTATCAGGGGATCATCTGTACACAGGTATGTACTATTCCTTACAGTTCTGTTTACGTGTCCCTTGAAACGTTAATTTCAGGACGTCCCAACGTTGGTTAGACACGTTTGCACAGCAATGAACAAGCTTTCGTGCGTGGGGGATAGGGTAACAATTTTCTTCGTCAAAGTAAGATGAATTAATTAAAGATGAAGATAAAAACCAATGCTTCGGGTAATATGAGTATAATTAGTGATGCGATTCGCTGATCGTTCCGGTAAAGTGCTTGGTAATAAGTGTCCGCACTGCCAGACGTAGGATGTCCGCGCGGTATCATTATTCTTAGGAATAAATAGGCTCACAACCAAAGGATTGCAGATCGCTTGCATCAAATTAATATTTTGAAGTCAAATCTCAATGGCACTATTGTACATCAGAGAAATTCTGTAATAATAGAGGCAGTAGTTAGTTTTCTGGAAATGCCAACCATAATGTGTCCAGGATTATATAGCTAGGGTCTATTTGTTCCTTTTGTTTTTGATATTGGATATTCACATACACACACACACACACACACACACACACACATAAACACACAGACACAGACACAGACACAGACACAGACACAGACACTGACACAGACACAGACACAGACACACACACACACACACAGAGTCAGAGTGAGAGGTAAGCATTTCTTTTCATATCGTGGCATTCATTTTTACTGTGGCGTACTAAATGTATCCGTATTTGCCATTGAATCAATCCGGTTGTACCTTATTTATCGACATTTTAATTAGGCTGCCGTACCTGAATCGCCCGTTACGTGTTCGTTTTGCCCTGCATTTACTATACTCGATTTCAAGTAATTTCCCTATATTCAGACAGTAACCTGGTTTATATTTATACTTTTCAACCTGATTTTAAAACGTATTGGATCAATCTATATCACAATTACATATTTTTAAGAAGATGTTTGGACTGCAAATATTAATGTTAATGGAACAATTATAGCCACTGTTGGGTGTGGTTGGCCAAGGAATATATCCTTGTAGCTGTCACAGATGTGACCTTATAGAAAGTAAAACAAGACACGATTACTTCTGCCGACGAAAGGGATCTTTCAGATGAGTCCTTTCGCCTGGAGGTTTTGGGTGTTTGTGTACACTTAAATCAGAGTTAGTCTATTTTTTTCATAAAAGATTATTTGATCAATACATTGAACTTTTCCCTCGCCTAAGGCTAAGTGTAGCTATCGTAGGCTGCATACATGAATACGACACCCAAACTCATCGAGGCTAGCATCCATATTAATGCAGCTGCCCATGTGCAGGTGCATCATTGCCAGTTTTGTCAGCCATGAGTCCATTTTTGTAATTTTGGTAAGATTTTGATTATCTTTATAGATTGTTCAACTTCTGCCGACGTGTCTTACTACCCGCTTTGATTACGGTAATAGAGGTGATTGTCACGATCACATTAGTTTAGAAGAACAGCTTGCTGATTCAGAGGTTGCCCTGGGCGAGAGGATTGCCGAAGTGATATAAAAACGATGCCTCTTCACACTTCATCGTTTAGACACAGAATGCTGACGGGAAGTTTCTCAGCAGGAATGAGTTAACAGCAGCCTCCTCCTCACATTTAAATGAATTGCTGGCGAAGAAATGAAGTGTTTTTTTCCTATTCATTATCGAAGCTTTAATGTTCTAGAGTGATAATAAGTAGTTAAGAACAAAGTAAGGTCATTCAAAACAAAGGTTTCTTTCCACAAAATTAGTTTAGATATTTGAGTTGAGAACACACTCCATCGGTTATGGTAGACTAAATGAACATGATTTTACACATCTTGCATGTCGGTTCGAGAAATGTTTCTGTCCGTAGATCACTTTTAGTTTTTGAACGCGAACTTGTTTCATTGGTGTTCGGGTACACCACTTTTCAACTAAGAAGTCTTCTAAGAATAGGCCTATCACCTTTCCTCGAAAACTTGTAGTGTTATTTGTTAGTGATATATATATATATATATATATATATATATATATATATATATATATATATATATATACATATGTGTGTGTGTGTGTGTGTGTGTGTGTATGCGCGCATACATACATACACACATAACGTATTTACAAGCCGTGTAAGTTCTCCCATCCCTTCGGACACATAATGTGAAAGCTGTATGATTCCTGTAGTCAGATCAGGTTAATATAAGTAATGTTATGCTGTTGTTGCCTCGCGCCTCGTCGTCAAGTAGCGCTGTGCTACCATTCTTGCCTCCAGAAATGTTACTTTCGTCTATGGTGAGTCGCTGGAACTGTATCTTCCTTTGCTACTTCATGCGTAGAAAGCAAGGATTCAGGAATCGGAATGAAAAGGGCACTAACTCATATAAACTTCGTCCAGGGCAGAGGTCAGGAGTCAGGCGTTGCGATGCTGCCCTTGTAGGAAGTAGAGGCAAGCGAGGACATGGATTATGTAGTGACTTGTAGTGAGTCTACGGAGGGCTTGCCTTTCGGGTTATTTGTTTTATTGCACAGATAACACTTGGAAGATAGGCACCCGCCGCAATGGAAAGGTTATTTACATCGAAGTGATAATAGCCCATGACTTAAAATTACTGATAATATAGATTAAAAACAAGCTTGAATTTGCGAGCAGAACAGCATTAATAAAGAGGAATAAACCACGTTAAAGAAAGGAATACAGTCGGATTACATGAAATTCGAAATGCATTTATTTTTGCTGTTTTTATAACTTCACACTGTATAAAGTGACAGCTGGGTTGAAAACTATTATTTTCTTATGCAGTTGGATACACTAAGAATAGTTTCCGATTCAAAATAATAAGCCTGCAAATTAATAAATTCCAGACTGCAGCTTTCAGTTAATATGAACGCCGATTTCATTAGATGTCAACCGACTGATTGCTGATATCGGAATAACATGGAGATGAGTTTGTAGAAAGGGATCTGTTCAGCTGTTCAGGGTAATATTTATTCTAAGGAAAAGGAACGTATCATCTATACATATACTTTATTGAAAAAAAAAAATCATATGAACATGGAATGTACAATTTTGATATACTTGGTTAAATCTTCAGTTACCATTTAAAAAGCCCATTTTTATATAGCAGTCTCTAAAAGGTATACCAAATCAGTGATGGTGAATAGCTACTCCATTTCAAGTATATATGTAGAGTTTTTAATATCAGATTGGATTTTTAATTCAAGATGTTCAAAATGTACCGTGTACAATATTGACCCTTGGAGATATATAGATTATTTTATGTATTATTGCCATATGGAGGGGTCTAGTAATATGTATATACTTATATTTTAAAACAAAATGGGAATACCCTTGAAACTGACAGGAGGCGCACACAGGGGGTGTATGGTACTTCAGCTTGTTAAAAAAAAGAAAAAAAAATGTTAAGTCTTGCTAAGAAGATTGCCTTTTAGTGGGGGAGTGCCTTTTTTTCGAAAGAGGAGGTACCGGAAAGAACCGTAAATAACGACATGAGAAAAGCAACGAAGTACTGATAGAGAATCGGACAGGTGTCTGGGCAAAACCTGATAAAAGTGATGAAACAAAACGCTTCTGAAGATCCTTTATAGGTGAATGATCTTCGATATGAGGATGGCACACATTTGCGAGTGATTGCTCCCAGAGTCGGAGTGATTCAAATGAGAAAGCATGGTACCTCCTAATTTCTTTCAGGTCGATTGAAATAGAAGTTTGACGACTCTTGTCCTCTCGGTTAAAAAGGCCAAAAAATAATTGATCTTAGTTTCAATTATTGATTATATCTGCACCGTTGGGATGACGGTACAGCGTACTCCAATTCACGTGAGTGACATTGCAATTTCAGATGAGATGGAAAGCAAAGTGTTCAAGCAAAGCTTCTGTAAGAAAAATAACTATGGATCCCTCATACCACATACAAACATTTAAAAAACATAACTTAATTAACAAACATATGGCTGAATCCACGAAACAGGCTGCTCTGAGAATTCTCAAAGGAAATAAAAGGGCCCTTTCTCGAATGCCATACTTCGGGGCGGAGTCATCTAATGGCTGTTTACGTCTCCATTTTTCAAGGACTCGCGGGGACGGAATGGGAGAGTAAGTGCGTAGAGGTGCGTACATGACGGACTTAAGGAGGTGAGGGCGCGCGGACTCACACATACATGTGTATAATGCATATATATATATATATATATATATATATATATATATATATATATATATATATATATATAAGAATGTATGTGTATATACTCATATAATATATGTATACATATATATATATATATATATATAAAATTATGTATATGTATATATATACATGCATGCATACATAAATATATATATATATATATATATATATATATATTATATACACACTAAAGACTTGTTCAACTGGGCTTTTTCTCCTTAAAAGTACAATAAATTGCCAGTGGTGATATTATCCGAGTCCTTTCCATGCGCAACACATGCGCCAGCGGAGGACCTGCATGTCTCACGGGGAAATCCGTCTCTGGCCTCCTGGGATTTAACCTGTCATTGACTCGCCCTGGTAGGAAATTTCCCATCTTATTTTTTTCTCCCCTTCTCCCTCTCTTGACTGCAAGCATCCCCAGCGAAGCATTTCCTCTGACCAGGCTTCAGCTGCCCCGCATGACCGATATTCCAAGCAGCTTTAGCTCTTGCTGAGCTTAGTCGTTAGACATTCAGAGGCTGACAGTGCTGTGGGGAAATGTAAGTGAGATAATGTGGCCTGTGATTCATACGAGGAACCTCTCGCGGGCCGTGACCATATTGCTGCCTCGAACTCCCTCACGGAGAACAAAGTCTCTGGAAAAGGGTACGAAGTGGTTTTTCACGCCCTCAGAGGAGGCCTGGCCGATTTTTGTTGGATAATTCGTGAGGTTTTAGATTTATTGGATTTTGTCGAGTATTTAAAGGCGGTTGCTAGGGCCTCGCGCACGGGAATAAATATTGGACGAGCACATTGTTGGCCCGTTGCAGCAGTGTCTGGATGGATACATTCCTTTCCGAGACATTGTTAAATGAATATTTAGAACTGTGACAAGGAGAGGAATTGCGCGAGTGAATCGAATCGTAGATCTGGGTACTCAACGAAAGCACTTCGGCTTGTTAGGTTCTTGTAACTTGTCAGTGATGAAGGAAGCTATTTGAAGAGGACAAGAGAGAGAAACGCACATATCCTGGAGTACTTCCACTCGCCTCGTAAGTTAAAACCGCCGAAATAATGCTGATTCTCCTCGTCCTGTCTCGCCTTCCTTGATCTCGGAGGACGACAGTGTGTGCTGCCAAGGCTCAAGGGAGATTCCATTGCAAGAGAGGTGCTCTGGATGTTGAAGAGCACAAATAACATTTATTATACGGAATATATTTTGAGAACGTGTGCCTTGGTGTTAATGAAGGGTATTGTATGGACCTTAAATGTCATGGAACTGCATCTATTTGGAGGATTGAATAGCGATTATTATATTTCTGAAAGGCCTTTGGCATGGAAATATGTCAATTTCTCCCCGTGATATTATCAGGGTTTTATGTTTTTAGATCATGTAGTTTTCACAAAGGCATCTATCCAAATTCCATTGTTTGTATATCTATCCCATGCCTTGATTTTTTTTTTTTGTTTTTTTTGTCTTAAAACTGAAACGTAGAGAACATTCTGCTCTTCAAAATGTTGGGGATTAAAAAAAACTAGCATACTCAGAAAGCTGAGTCAGTGAATATAGGGACCCTCTAATGAGATTTGTTTGGGAGTGAAGGCCTTTGATTCACCTCCAAAGTGGGCGTGTCTGAAGTTTAACCACGTTCCTATTTTGCGCTCGTTGGAAGCCTTGAAAAGAAGAATTCAATGTTAGTCTGCTGAAGATTATGCAGATACTGAATGGATTTAATCGAACTGAATGCCTCAAGTTAGGGGTTTAGATAATTAATTTTTTTCTTATCTTGGCCTTTGCAATTTTACAGAATAGTGGGAGAAATTTGCTAAACGTTTAGTAAACCCCTAAGAGGATGGTTTTGTACTCATGTGCGTAAATGGTTAGGAGGCGGCCGCATGTCCAACATGGTACATGCCTGTTGGTGCTCTGGAAAAGGCTAACAAACCTCTGTCACAAATTGCTTACAAGATAGCGTATAGACCCTCCTAGCAGTTCATCAATAGATTATTTATCACTCCAAGCTCTGTCTTATAAGAAAATGCTTGCTATTACCATCATTCAAAATGTGGACTCTGCCACTACCCTGTTGGACCTCCGATTGTAGGCCGCCCATCACAGACCACACACAGTTTCAAGTGGGTTTGAATAATACGCAACAGTTAGAATTTTTGGGGGAAATCCGGTGTTGAAAGCTGCACCCGATGTCTTCTTGATTAATATTTACTCACATTTTGATCACATTGGAAGTCAGGGAATGATGCTCGTATAAAGAGATAGCATATATGAAGATTTATGTTAAATTATCAAAGTTGAGCTTTGGTAGTCTTCCCACCAATTTTTAATCCTTTGTTATGATTTGAAGTTTATTTTGACAATATTAACCCACACAGGACGGGTGGTACAGCATGTGTACCGCGCATTCAAAAGCCCAGTTGCCGGGCGGCACAGTATTGTGCCGGCCATTCAATTGATTTAGGCCTAATAATTCGAACGCCCCGGCATTTGGACATTCAAGGCTAGAATTGCCCCGTCGGGAATATTTACATGGATATTGAAAATATATGACAAATGCTAAATCTACTTGAATAGAAAGGTCAAAAGATACATAGAGGATTGGTCACCTAGTGTCTTCCTTTTTTTATTGGTTGAATAAGATTTTCCTGTAGATCATAAATGCAAAATACATATAGCAGTACATTAATTTAAACCTGTGCCTTCAATTTTCATATTTGCTCAGTAAAAAAAGAAAAAAAGAAAGAAATCCTTCCTCTTACCTTGCTAGTTATTCCTTCTGCTATGGGAATGTTTTGCAGGGTTGGGTCAGTTTTGCACTGGATTTTTTTTTTTTTTCTTAAGAAACAAGCAAGTTATTCCTTCAGTTGTGTAACTAGAGCATCATACCAAATGCTAATAAGTATCACTTTCTAATATATCATACATAGA
>NW_028234439.1:472414-479914 GCF_977035675.1 Penaeus japonicus
GTTGAGCTGATTTAAGCTCAGAAAATTATAATGATTAGTTTGAATGGCAAAATGCTCTACCATGTCTATAAAACTGCAAAAAAAAAGAACAAAAACAATATACACAAAGTTGGAATATTGAAAAATGAGACAATTGAAAAATCCTCCTGGATATCATCTTCAGGAAATTAGAAACTGTTACCTCATTTTACAGGAAACCTATTTTATATACAATGTTTTTTTTCTTCCACTGAGAAGTATATATGGTTGTGCTGGTTTAAGTACAATAAGTAGCAATGTACAGTGTACATAAGTAAATAACAGAGAGATGTATGTACCATGGAAGTGATATAGATGCAATTGGTATTAATAATGATTATGTTAAGTCAAGATAATAAATGGTCTTTGATGACCTCTAAGGTGTTCTCATTTAAAAAGGACATCAGAAAGAAAATACAGTTGGAACATGAAAAATCATTTATTGAAAATTGCTTTAATAAAGTTCTGGGGAACATTGATGCATATGGAGTAAAATCACAATGGCTAGACATAAATCCAATGTTATCAATTTGGAAATTATTTATTATTATTCATTATTTATGTTTTTTTTTTCCATATAACATTGTAATAGAACAATTTTAAGCAGTTTTTTGTATAGTATTTGCAAAAGGTAATTTGGTCTTAAGGTAGATGCATTAACCCATTGATGCTGCAAGTACATGTCTGTTTTCCACTGTGGTTTTGTCAATTAGTAGGCCTACCTGACCTTAATTGCTAAACCCTGTTCCTTGAATTTTTGAAAATAAAAATGGAATTTTTAGTTACAGCTATTATGGGTATGATAATGGTGAAAATAACAATAATAATGTTAACAATAATTCTGGTAATATAAATAGAAACAATCCAATAGTGAAAGTAATTGGAAGGGTTTTAGCTTGCACCTTTGAAGATTTTAAAAATTATTTATTGAATTGATTTATATTTATGTATATTCTTAATTTACTAAGGCTTCGTACAACATGAGTGAAGCCCTGCTGGCACTGCCTGCTGTGCCCATCTTCAAGCAAGAGGCTTTGTCTCCAGCTGCCCAGGATAAGCACAGTATATCATCTAACCCAACAACATTTGATGAATCATCCCAGAGCAATACAACAGATAGACTCTTTAGGTTTGTATGCTGTTTTTGTTATTTTTACCTTACTGAGATGGGCCACATCTTAAGATGTTCGGCTTGAGCTGGGCACCTGAAGATGTTTTTTCTATTATATTTTAGACTTATGGTATGATATAGGAAGCTATATATGATATATTAACCCTCTCTGGACGGGTGGTACACTACGGTACCGCGCATTCAAGGCCCGTTCGCTGGGTGACGCCATACGGCGTTGTTTATTTAACTGATTTAGGCCTATGCGTTCGAGAGCCCTGGCATTGTAACATGCAGGGCTGGAATTCCCTCATCGTGACTGGGTTAACCTGTTGCCGGTTTTGGCTCCTAGTGGTCTAAACACTGGGGTATTTTAACCCATTGGTGCTGGATGATGTGCTATCACGACATGGGAATATTTCACTCCTGTGAGATGATGTCCTATCATGTCATGATCTCTCCCTCTAAATACAGGTTTTGCATAGTTACGTATGTGTATACTCATTTCACTTGCATTTCTATAGACACATTGTTCTTGACCTATCAAAAAACACACACACACACACACACACACACACACACACACACACACACACACACACACACACACACACACACACACACACACACACACACACACACACACACACACACACACACACGCACACACACACACACACACCTCTCAGCATCCTGTAAAATCGGGTAGGTGTAGGGTGCTCTGAGAAGCGTAGCGCGGTATAGCACTGGGAGAGATCTTGCACTTGGAGGCAATGCGCCCTCATTTTCTTTATGGAGGGAGCAGCATCAGGCAAATAATTGGCCCGGCGCGAATGGATTAACCCATTGCGGACTGGTAGCATTTTCTGTGTCTGGCTGCCCATGTGTGATGAACAAAAAAGGTGCGTAGCCTGCCAGCCGGGGCTTATTTCTGTGTAAGCCACTCTGCTGCATCACGTCACCACCTTTCTCGCTCTCTTCCAGCCTCTCATTATAGCACTAGAACTGTTTTTGTGTAGGTTATTTTTTTGAGTATTTAGCCATGTTTCTAGTCTTATATAAATGATCTAACAGGCTTTAGCAATATTTTGATTGATTGAAATTGTAGTATGGAGACCATATAACCTTGTTATATTGTTTATCCTCAATATAGTAAAATTATTATAGTTTCATGGGAAACCAAAAACCAAGTTGTTTTTTATAAAGTTTTTTTTACCAAAACCAACTATATACAAATATATACAAGTTACTTACAATGAAGAAGAAGGCCGCCAAAACTCATAGCTGAGTGTACCACAGCAGAGTGCCACATATAAACCATTTGACAGGCTTTAGCAATGTTGTAATTGGTTGAAATTGTATTATGGATTCCATATAACCTCGTATGCTCAGTATAGTAGAAATATAGTTTCATGTGAGGACAAATATGCAGCCGTGGCACATGTTGCTGGTGACCTTCCTCCTCTGCCTTTTGCTGCACTGCCTGCAGCGCCTGTATCGCCTCCCTGGCGACTCCACTGCATAAGGCAACATTGCTCCCTGCAGTTGCTGCTCCATCAGGAGTAGCAACTTCCCCCCTCTCTAGTGTAATCATTCATCATTACACAGACAAGCTCTGACCTGTAGTCCAGCTGCGTCAACATTCCCCCCGGGTGCCTTGTGCATACAGAAGGCATTGATCACAGCAATGTCAAGAAAGTAGAACAGCACCTTCTTGTACCACCTGATGGATTTCCAGACGGTCGGGTAGGACTGAGCTAGCTGGTCACTCAGGTCTACCCCCTTCATCCCAACGTTGTAGTCGGACACTACCTTGGGTTTTGTACACACAACCCCACGCTGCTGGTCACTCAGGTCTACCGCCTTCATCCCAATGTTGTAGTCGGACACGACCTTGGGTTTTGTACACAACCCCACGCTGGGACGTATTGATGACCCTTTCGGAAAAGTGTACCGTTAACAGCATCATGATGGGCTTTTTGTTGTGCCATTGCAGGCACAGCATACGAGTTGCGAAAGTCCACATTGCCGCATTTCTTCGTCTGCAGATTCCTTGGCATAAACTTGCGATTGGCGCGTATCGTACCAATGGTGTTGATATGCCGAATCTGCAGATAGTGGAAGAGGGTTGGAGAAGTATAGCAGTTGTTGGTATACAGTTCATACCCCTTTAAGTCGACAATGGCCTTGGTTGAAGCAGAGAGTTCTTCTTTGTCCATGCCAGCATAGATTCTGAAGCCGCTCGTGTAGCCCTTTATGCTGCCATCGCTGACGCACAGATTATATGCCTTCACCCCGAAGCGTGCACTGTTCGCCTGGTTGAAGACGATACTACAAAAACATCCCCGGAACTTCCAGATGCTCTCATTGATGGTGACCCTCTGTGGAGGGATGTAAACTGGTGAGAATTGTTGGGAGAGCGCATCAATAACTGGCCGCAACTTCCACAGGCGGTCTTCAGCAGGATGACTCCCGCTGTTGTCCGCTGCGTGGAGGTTGGCAGTCAGTTGAAAGAAACGATCTCGTGGCATAGAGTCTGTAAATACAGGCATGTGGTGGAGAAGGTCCTGTGACCAGTACATCTTCATGTTGGGCAGTGATGAACGCTCATCAAGGGCCGAAACCCAAAATAAGCATTCAACTCCGCCCGTGAAATGTTCTTCCACCTCCTCATGTGCGAGGAGGCAGTGGTTGCTGGTGATAGTACCTAAGGAGGAGAGAAAAAACAAAATTATAAACTATGTTTTCATAAAAGCTTACAGGTTAGTCTCCTGGACAAAATGATCAATGAATTCTGGCGTGACGAATTCGGAATAGATCCAAAAGGGAGAGGATTCTCTGTCCAGGTCGGACTTTACCCCAGGACTATCCGAGAATTCAAACCTCTTTGGAACATTATCCCTTCTTCGCCACACAAACCAAGGTTGTCCAGCGGTGTTTCATGTCCATGCTCGTTGTTCAACGTTAGACAGCGGCTCATCGGAATCAATGGAAGCCTCCTGCTGGGAGACTTAATCCAAGGCTGACTGAGCTGCAGAGCTGGACTCGGAGCTGCTGTTGAGTAGACTTTGTCTCCCTTGTGGCAGATACTCATCCAGATCACTGTCGTCAGACGAGTAGATGGCACCTGCATAATCCAGGGGAGGATGAGCAGTTGAGGTGGATGCAACAGCAGCTGCGATGGAGCAAGAGTGAGTGCTGGAGTGGGAGTTTGCACGTCTGGGGGCCATTGTTACAGGGAGGCATCAAGCAGAATGATTTACCGGTTCAAATTTTGCGTATTTATAAAAAAAAAATTGACCAATCAGGTCACATCATTTGCCCTCAGATGCCCTCGACGAATCAGGTCATTACATCTACAGTTGACCCTGAGCGCCATCTTTGAACAAGAAAAAGCAAACAACGAAATAACATCACTGTTTTCTATGAAACACGTTAGTGCCATCTGTTTCTCATTTTATACTATAAGTAATTAGCAGCTAATACTGTAATCATTGTAATGATATGGAATTGACCCAAGTGGTATCTATGAACTGAAAACGAGATAAAAAAAAAAAGCACGATCACTATTTATATGATAGGTTTTACTGCCATTTATGCTTCTGATTTTATATTACAATTATTCAGTGGCTAGTAGGGTAATTATAGTAATGATAGTGATAATTACCATCATTAAGCAGAGATCCAAAATACCGATCAAATAATAAGAAAAAAAGCACGACGTGTGACTTTCCCAGAGCATCATATACGTGGTGACGTCCGTATTCTGGCCAGAAATTTGTGTGTCATGTTTGTCATGTCGCCTGCTGTCAGGACCAAACCTCGTGCGTCATATATGTCATGACACCCATACGCAATGGATTAAGAGAAAAAATCCCAAACCTAACACCTTGGGCTATTTGGCCACTCTGGCCGTGGCCAACTGCTATGTGCCTGATCACCCGGTGCGCCAGCCATACAAAAAGCCATGACAAAATATCTTGTCCGTGGCAGCAGCTACTGCCACTACTTGATGTGATATCTTGTCACCCGGCTTTAATGGTTTAACAATGTGATATTAATAAGTGTTACAATGATCTTGTTACCCAGCTGAAGGAACATATAACTTCTGTTTTGAAGAAAAGAATGCAATGGGAAAGTGAAGTGACCTTTCAAAATTGACCAAAGAATAAGGGTTAAGATGTGGTAAAGATTTGATTATTGCCTTGTATCACTATGTTTCCATTAGAGTAGTTCATAAAGAAATAAGAAAAAAAAAATGCAGGTAACCTCTTTTTTTTGTGATTACTAGTTATCTGCCCTCTTTATTTAGCTATTTAGTTTAGGTATTTAGGTTAGCAGAATAATTTTTGGGACAGTGCTATATAGGCCTACTACCATTATTCAGTAAAGTAGTATGATCAGAAGATGAAGTGCAGTATTATTCTCATCAGAGGACAGAGTGGAACTAGTGGAACTAAGCTCTAAAGTAAGTGGAGTGCTACCAACCCATCTTGCTTTCAATTCAAGGCAGGACAATTTCCTTTTGCTGTTATCCGTTTGCTGTCACTGTTGAGCAGTTTAATTTTGTTATTGGTGTGCTATTGCATTTTTCTTTACTTTCAATTTTTCGTATCTCAACTTTCATGCGTGTGCAGTAACTAAGGAAAATGCATTAGATTGTTTTTAGTTCTTATTTTGTTTTAATTGTTTATTTAATCATGACATCACCTTTACAGGCTCTTGAGCTCTGACAACCTGACAGATTGTCCTTCACCATCCATCCATCAGCTTCTGCAGCAGCACATAACTCCTGGCATTACGCAGGGAAATTCCTCTCACGTAACATCTCATGGTGCATCATCATCCGCATGCCTTCCAACTTGCCATCACTCACAGCAGTCAACCGTCCAGAATAACACTGCAGATTCACCCCAGGAGTCTGGTACTCTCTCCACTCATGGATTGTCATATGAAGATAATAGGTAAGAGTATTTTCTTGCTTGAGTTTAAAATATCATTTGGAATTTTTTCTTTTTTTCATCTTTTTAAGATCCTCTCCTTTTATTTCCTTTTTTTCACTATTCTATGTATTTCCCTTCCAATATGTTTATAAGCTTCTGTTGTTTCATAATTATTTCACTTATGTGTCCATAATAAAAACTGCATAAATAGTTTGATACATTTTGAGTACCTTGAGGTTGGTATGTGCAGAAGCTTTATGACATCTAAGTGGCATCTTTAGTCTTTAACCCGCTCACAACGGGTGACATGATATCACGTCATGCAGTGGCAGCACTTGATGCTGGGAATGCAATATCACCCCGTAGGGGGCAAGAGCTGCATAGGTCTCCTGAAAGAACTGTAGGTTGCTGGTTTAGGGATGTGCTGAATGCATAAGATGATCATATGACCAAAGAGTAAAGTTATTATATAACTTGATAGTTATACAATTCATTATTATAATGTTCTAGTTTTGCATTATTTCAGATAATTAACATAATCAGATACAAGGGAAATATCAAAGAATGGTAGTCTATTGTATTTCAGTGAATGAAATCATCTCTATGAAATTTGAAGCATGCAAAGCAGCTGGTATAGTGACTGATAGACTTAGATATTGTTGATTAGTAGAACTGAACTTGTATTGTGGTTTATCTAAGATGTTAGTATGCAAAACAAATAATATTTGGAAATGAGTTTTTTTTATATGTTTGTTCTTATGATCTATGTAGAATTTAATTTTGTCTAGCAGAATATGTTATTTCCCCAGGTTTGATATTTCTCTAGTATTTTGGGGGTTGATAATATAAAAGATGATATGAATTTAAAGATAAAATACTATAACTATGGTGAACATCTGAATAAAGAGGAACTTCTTTTGAATCTAGTATTGATATTTAGTTATGCATATAACATCAGTTACATTTATTATTTGCAGATTTCAATATATTTTGGGTGCTGCAACATCAGTAGCTACTAAAGTGAATGAAGAAAGTTTATCGTACCTGAATCAAGGCCAGTCTTATGAAATCAAAGTAAAGAAATTAGGTGATCTCACAAGGTAAGACATAATACTGTTGAGCTTAGTGCTTTCTTGTTCATTTTGTTGTTTTGCAATATTTTTTTTTTATTTGTTTCGGAGAGGAGAAAGTGTAAACACATGTATAACTTTGATGATTTAATTACATAAATCCTGTATCATTGAGCTGTTTTCAGTCCCAAACTCATTTGTTCTCAATTTCAGATGTAAGGGAAAGTTTTATCATACCATAATCCGCGTCTGTTTTCACGAGCGGCACTTACAGTACATGGAGAAAGAACAGCTAGAGAGCTGGAGACACATGCGACCTGGAGAGAGAATACTGGAGGTAGATATAATCAAGCAAGAGTAA
>NW_028234439.1:484914-487414 GCF_977035675.1 Penaeus japonicus
CTCATCATTGGCAGAAGGTATATCCTTCTGATGTAAAGAAAGAACCATTGGCTAAAATTCATAATGGTACATCTCATGTTCATTGAAAGATACATCTCATGTTACTTATGATTTGAATGTCTGATCATGAGAGAGAAAGAGAAAGAGGGAAGGGAAGAGAGAAAGGCAGAGAATAAAATGAAGAGAGAAAGGGAGAGGAAGAAAAGAAGAAAGAAAGGGAGAGGGAGAAGAGAAGAAAGAAAGGGAGAGGGAGAAGAGAAGAGAGAGAAAGAGAGAAGGAAAACAGAAGAGAGGAGAAAAGATATTAGAAAAAAGAGAGGTAGAGATATGAAAGGGAAAGTGAGAGGGTGAAAGGGGATAGAGGGAGATGGAAGGAAGAGAGAGAAAGGGAGAGAGAAAGAAGAAAAAAAGAAGAAATAAAGTGACAGAGAAGAGAGAAATAAGGGGAGAGAAGAGAGCAAGAAAGAGAAGGGAAGAGAGAGGGATGCATGGAGAGAAGAGAGAGGTCGTGGGTCAAGAGAGACTGAGAATCGTATCAGCATGGCTTTTTTTGAGAGAGGAATAGAATGTGCGGATAGGGTCCACGTGATGCAGCAGGGATGCTACGTGGATGAAACATATGTTCTTTGAATACTAGTAGAAGTAGATGAGTTGCAAAGTCTTTAGGGGACAAGAGTTGGCTTGTCATGTCAGGGCTAGGAAGATGTATTAACCCAATGCCGCCGGGCCGAAAAACTCCTGCGCGACGCTCTCGCCGGGCCATAGAAAACGGTGTTGTATCGATATGCCGGGGGGTGTAACTCGCTTAGCTGAGTTCGCCTATCGACCCGGAGTAACTTTCAAGCTTTCTAGTGTTGCTTTCTGTGAATAATCTTATGATCTTTACGTACTATAAAAAAAAAATTAATTTATTTTAGAGGTCTGTCTTTCGGGCTATGCTAACTGGGAATGATTTTTTTGATGTTTATCATGTACAATAGTCTTTATTCTTACTCATAGGGGTATAGGCATGTCAAACACATTATCTCTTTATTGATTTTTTGGTCCCCAAAAATGGGGAAAACGCCATCTTCAAAGATGTTGTGAAGAAGCTCAGGAACTGCAGATGTTTCAGATGTTGTGGTACCCGTTGAAACAGTCGCCTGGGCAGAGTCCGATGTCACACTGCGCGCACATGAACTTGACCTCCTTCCTTTTCCCTCTCGCGATCCTGCACTGTTTGCAGCGACGTTAGCTGGGGGCTGCGACGAGCGTGTGCCCATCGCGGCGGGGGTATAGTTCACGACAAACGGGAGCTCTTCTGACAGGTGGTGGTTGTCCGGCTGCAGCACTGAGAAGACTCTCGATGAGATGCAGTCGGAACTCCAGGTGTGTCAGCCTTCCGCCGAGGTAGCGGTGAACAAGGTAACTGTTCACCAGGGCAGTGTCGATCAAGTGGTAAAAAAGCACTTGGTACCACTTATGGCACTTTCTCGGGAGCTCATACGAGCGTGCCATCTGGTCCGAGAGGTCCACGCCCTTCATGCCGACGTTATAATCCACGACGACCTTCGGCTTGGTCCGAACTTCTCCACGTCGATTCGGCGGCAGGTCGACAGACTCGCTGCGGTGTATGGTTGATAGCATGTTGACGTCTTTGCGGTCCTTCCACGATAACGCCAACATCCCCGTCGCTGTTGACCGCGAGTCTATCTGGCCCTTTTTCGTAACCCTGAGGTCCTTCGGCATAAACTTGCGGTTCAGACGGACTGTCCCAACCGCGTTTGTTTTCCGGGCCTGCAGGTGATGGAAGAGAGTGGGGGAGCTGTACCAGTTGTCAGTGTACAGCTCATACCCCTTGTCATCGGAATCCAGCTCCTCAGGGTTGAAGTCGGAATCCAAGTCGGAATCGTCCTCCAACTCGTAGTCCGACATCACTGGATGATCATCATCTGGTTCCGTCATCTCCACTTCCTCGCTTTGACCTGGCGTGGTCTCGAAGAGGTAGTGGTGAGGAGAAGGGGCATTCCTCATGGTCGGTCTTCCCGACGTGGAAGGCTGGGGATCATCGGGGTCCTCATCGAACCGTAAAACTCTTACGGCTGGCGAGTACCTCGAAGAGCGAGAGCGATTGATTCGGAGAGGGCGTGACATGTCTGTAGTAGCAGTCCAAGTCAAGCAATGATGTACTGAGCAAAAAATTCTGCCCTTTTATAGGCTCGGTCAGGTCAACCCTTTGTTCCCTAATTATCAAACTAGCACTCTAATCATCATTATCACCTTCTAACAAGCAATTTACATCATAGTCACGCCCACATACCCCCCTCATTTACATAAGAAACTCCGCCTTCCTTTCCCTGTTCCTTACCCCCTCTACTCCCCCCCTTTACCCCCCTACCCCCCATTACCCCCAGAGCCCACCCCCACAGCCCCCTCTACCCTCCTTTTGCAATTTAGAGTGACCAGAAAGAATAACTCCTTATTTTCTCTTTGAAAAAAACTCCGCCGATTTTCTTTCGTT
>NW_028234439.1:492414-494914 GCF_977035675.1 Penaeus japonicus
TCATAACATGTTTGCAAATTTTACGGGCACAGACATCCTCAGACTTTCTCGGTCAGACCTAATAGAAATGTGTGGTCTAGCAGATGGAATCAGACTCTTCAATGCTTTGCATGCCAAGTAAGTATACAAAGAAACACCAACACAGATAGACTCTGACATATGCGCAAGCACATACACATGCAGACAAATACCAAAGGTACACATGCGCTCATGTGCATGCACAAGTATAAATTCAGATGCACATACGTGCGTGCACACACACACACACACACACACACACACACACACACACACACACACACACACACACACACACACACACACACACACACACACACACACACATACACACACACACACATATACACACACACACATACACACACACACATATACACACACACACATATACACACACACACACACACACATACACACACACACACATACATACACACACACACATACACACACACATACACATACACATACACATACACATACACATACACATATACAAACACATATACAAACACATATACATGCACATGCACACAAACACACACGCACACAAACACACACGCACACAAACACACACGCACACAAACACACACGCACACAAACACACACATACACATGCACACAAGCACACACACCCACACAAACACACACACCCACACAAACACACACACCCACACCCACACAAACACACACACCCACACAAACACACACACACAAACACGCACACACAAACACACACACACACACACACACACACACACACACACACACACACACACACACACACACACACACACACACACACACACACACACACACACACACGCTCGCACACAAACACACATACGCACGCACACAAACACACACACACAAACACATACACATACACATACACATACACATACACATATACACACACAAACACGTATACACACACAGGCACATACACGCGCGCACACCAAAAAAGATAAAAACAGAAACAAAATGTACACAATCTTTTTCTGTTGTTGTCTGTAATTATAGACAGATATTTTTACATGAATTGATACACTTGTAATCTTTAAACTTAGTTATTATATGGAAAGCATGATATCTTATGGATTATTGGTATTTTAGTGAGTAAGGATATGGAAGCCATCCACACCTGATGGTATACAAGCGTCAAACAGATTCTGTACGTAAGGGTAAATTAGTCACTAAAAAAAAGAAAGTTATCAATACATATATTGATGTATTTATGTAATCTCAAAGGTTTCTTATGAATTGCTTACCCATCCAAGAACCATGTATTGAAAAGTATGGTCATACCATTAGAGACATTAATTAGTAGAAGATTAAGAAAACAGATCTAACTATAAAGTCATCTACTATTTTTATAGGCTTAAGCAGTATCAACGGAAAATTGAAATGAAAAATGAGAAGTGACATGGGATCCAGTGGGGATGGTCAAATATGATAAGTAAGAATTTTTGAAGTCATTAAGTAATGTTAAATGAACTACAAGTATGGGAGAGCCTGGGTTGTGGATTTCTGTACTGTCTATTATAATGTAGATAAAGGTCTCCCAGACACCTTCGTGAATAAGAATAATGGGACAAAATTACAAACACAGGGAATGTACAAACACACAGCCACAGTAAGAACAAAATATTCTATTGCAGCTCTGTTTCATTTTATATTAGGATAGTAAGCTTGTACACTTTTTTTTTTTTTTTTTTTTTTTTTTTTCCGTTACTTTTATATTGGCAGGTTTTGTAGATGTTATGATATTAGGATATTATTTAAACCAGTGATTTTATTGCCACTAATGTAATAATTTGTTTTATTTTTTTATTTTACATTCTGTAATTGTACATTATATTCATATGCTTATAATCAAGCCAGGAAGATGTAGGTGTCTTCAGTTTTGTTATTACTGTTATTAGTGTTTTATGTGATAAGTATTACTATCATTATCATTATTTATATTATTATTTTTTTTTGCAATGAAAGAGAAGCTCAAGTGAAAAGCTGCAATATATGACTAATGCAGGAACTTTGTGTTATAAGGCAGATAGTAAGAATCACAAGTGTTAGTCCCAAGAAGAAGGTCAGGTATAAATGTAGAGCATTGAACCTGTAGATGTTACAATATTGCAGTGCATCAGAAAGCTATTGGTGATGAAGACAACATTTCTCTCTTAGTAATGAGCCTAAGGTATGTGCAACAGGTAAGGAAAGGTTGGCAGCCTTGGGACGTCATGCTGTGAGGTGAGAACAAGTGATTCTTGGGTGTTTTATTTATTCTCTGGTTTTTGTTATTACCTGTCGTTATCATCAACATAACCTTAGTTATTGTTGTCATGATTATCGTCATCATTATCATTACTATTTTCATTCTATTTGTCATTGTTATTTGATAGTAATGATATTATGATTTTTGTTTATTTATTTTATTTTCAGTAGTAGTTATACACACTCATGCTTACTCACAAAGTTT
>NW_028234439.1:499914-509914 GCF_977035675.1 Penaeus japonicus
ACTAATCTAAATGATACCTCCATATGTGTTATTAAGCATATATCTTTTAGTTATTGTATAGTCCTGTTACTCTCTGGTCTCTGATTCAGTTGGCTATGATGTTCTTTTATGTTCATGCCATCAGTCATCATCATCATTATTATTATTTTCAAAATCAATTAATTGTTATTCATTTAAAATTCCGTTGTGGACAGACGTCATGTGACAGACCTAGTTAGGCCTAAAAGTCGGGCGTCATTGTATACATAATAGGACATCAGAAACTGCCAACCATGAAGTGCGCCTACAGTTACAAAGTTTTATGACTGACAAGGCTTTAGTTTCAGAGCAACAGCTTTTCAAGATCAAGTTAAATCTTCACTTTGTGATGGTTTAACCCCTTAACCCTATGGCAACAGTGCACGTAATGACTGAACTAGCGGTCAAGCTGATTGTTATATAATGCTAGTGGGATCGACTAAAAATTAGAGGGACGGCAAAACTGTTTTCTCTGCACTCTGGGCCGCACAAAATACCCTAAATAGCATTTTTCCATAAATCAGTCATAAAACAAGGTTTTAAGCTGACTTTGGAAACCTGTAGCTCTGAAGCTAGTGCAGTTATAGCCATATTACTGCTGATGCCTCATCACATATGTATTAACACCCTGTATTACGCACTTTTAACCGCGGTACATATATGTGACACCTGTCATGAAAGAATTAGTGATGGATGACATGACATTCATGTCGTGCCTTGGCAGGTCTTCCTGCCGGTGATGTGAACATCACGTCATGGCTTTGTCTGGTGATGGGGTGTATAGTAGTGGCTGCTACCTCAGCATACAAATACCCCATGGTGCTAAGCCTGGGCATTTTAAACTACCTTGGCAAAATGTCCAGCTGAAGCCAAACCTGCCCTATTATTAACCCACTCACGCCAGGGCAGTTCCGGCTTTGCACGATCGCAATACCGGGGTTCTCGAACACATAAGCCTAACGCCTCGAGATTCTTGGACGCACAAGCTGCGAGCCTGGGCTGCTCGCTAGCTCTACCCGAGCGTGCGGCTTCCCCTCATAGCTCGTCCCGGGCGTCTGACGCGAAAACCACAATGCGTGTCATCACGTCAATCGGCTCAAACGGGTTAACAGGTTAAAGTTACCTTGCTCAGGCCCCAATTCACTATAAGTTTATGCAATATTTTTTTAGTGAATGTCGTTATCATCATTCCTGTTCTCATTTCAGGTGGTCCAGAACATGGTTAATGAATCGATGCTGTCCATAAAGGTGCTACAAGATACAACCGGGGAAAGGTATAGACTATTGCTAAGACTCAATGATAATCATAGCAACAAATCACAGTCTTAAGAAAAATACTGTTTCCCTGTTGATTCCAGCAGATGGCATTCCTTATAATCGTGATAGATTTTGTAGAATTTATAAAAGGAATTCTGCAATAATGTATATATTTTTATGTACTTGCCATAAATGAAGTAGAAGACATGTCATGTTAAACTCAGTGCCTGGTGGATAACGATGCCTAGAATTTTTTTTCGTACCCAGTTATCATTAAAGGAATGCGTTATTCCAAATACATTGGAGAGATGTGTTTTATTGTTCTATCACATATAATTAATGTATGTAATAAGAAAATCAGTTTTCTTGTCTCTCTGTCCATAAAATTATAAACTATTTGGTTGTGCAATATGTTGACATGTAGAGTTTACAGTGTTTTGGTGAAGCTTATTGGTTATAGAAAAGATTGAATGTGATTGAATATGAATTGGAAAGGAAAAATCCTGTAATGAGACAGGAGGAGTGTTGTATTATCACACTATTGTCAAAGTAGCATAATGCTCAAAATATACAGGTTATAAGGTTTTTTTTTTAGGTACCTCCAACTGTATTTGTTGTAGAAAAACATTGATACAGTTTCCTGGTCAGTAATTAGGAGTCAAGCATGAAGGAAAGCAGTTTCCACTATTCCCAAAATATTTGTTCATACTGGAATGATTTCTGTTTTTGGCTGTTTGATATTTTAAAAACTTTCTGTATATCATTTGTGGCCTGTACATCCCAAAAGCACATCAAATAGATCAATGGTAAGTGAGATTGAAAGAGACACGATAAAGAAGTACAAATACATCTCAGAGGGCATGATAAGTGTGTTGTGATATATATATGAATAGTCTGCAATATATATTCTTCCTTCTCTTTCTTGCCAGTTGAAGTCAGGACCAAAGTTTATTCACTTGCAGTTGACATCTTTTCACAGAAAAGATTTTGTTTGTTCCTTTTATCTCTCGCTTTTTCCCTCTGTTTCTTTTGTGGCTGGGATGCATATTCCTCTCCCATGCTTTGTCGAGGGAAGGTAGCTGTGTCCACAGGAAGACTAACAACATCTATATTGAGGGTAGCAGTGTGGAGAGGGAGGATATCTATGTCAAGAGGGAGGGTAATAATATCTAGAGGATAGGTAACAGTGCCAAGAGGGAGGGTAATAACATTCAGCATCCAGAGGGAAGGTAACAACAGCTGTGAAGGGGTTAGCAATATCCAAAGATTGGTAACTCCTAAAAAGAGGATGCAACATCTAGAGCAGGGGTCGACAACCTTTTTGAGTGCAGTGTGCTATGTAAATTTCTTGTTTTTAACCAATTCACATTCCAACTATGATAGTTGTCTCCTACATTTAACTTCAGTATAAGTTATACTACAAATATGTAAACTAAACAGTTATTTTGAAATTGAACATGACTATTTCTTCCTTTGTGTTCTGTACACCTCCCTGAAGTAGTAAACCTAATCGAATATACCTCTTTCCTTTCTTTATTATTACAATTATTATTGTCAGTTATATTATTATTATTATTATTATAATTATTTATTAATTTTTTATTATTATTATTTTCTTTAACCCACTCACGCTGGGGCGATTCCGGCTTTGCATGGTCGTAATGCTGGGGTTTTTCGAACGCATAAGCCTAACGCCTCGAGACTCTTGGGTGCACAAGCCATAAGCCTGGGCTGCCTGCTTGCTCACCCCGAGCAAGGACCTTGCCCAGATATCTCGTCACCTGCGTCTGACGCAAAAACCATGATATGTGTCAGCATGTCATCCGGCGCGAATGGGTTAATATGCATATAGTGTGCCATAGTTAATCCCCTCAAGTGCCGACCCCTGATCTAGAGGGAGTGTGACAACGTCAAGACGGAGGATAACTAGAGCGAGGATAGCACAACATGTAGAGGGAGGGTAATAACATCAAGAGGGAGGATAACAACATCTAGAGTGAGGATAGCACAACATCTAGAGGGAGGGTAATAACATCAAGAGGGAGGATAACAACATCTAGAGTGAGGATAGCACAACATCTAGAGGGAGGATAACACAACATGTAGAGGGAGGGTAATAACATCAAGAGGGAGGATAACAACATCTAGAGGGAGGATAGCACAACATGTAGAGGGAGGGTAATAACATCAAGAGGGAGGATAACAACATCTAGAGCGATGTTAGCACAACATGTAGAGGGAGGATAACAACATCTAGAGGGAGCATAGCAAGATCAAAAGGGAAGGCAAAAACAAATAGCAGGACAGTAGCAGACTTGGGATAACTGCAGAAAGAGACAACATGCATCTACTGGACTCTCAAGTGGAAATAAGAAAGTATTGATAAACATACTTGCTGCATTATTTTATCAACCAAAAATAATGGGACTTCCTAAACAATGAAGAGTATTATTTAAAGATAGTAATGATAATAAAACAAAAATTAAAGATTTATAAGCTTATTACTTGTGTAGAAAGATAATCTAATTACCTAGAGGATACTGTATCAGTTAATAACCTTACAGAGGATTTTAATTTATGTGCGACAAACGAGATTATTGGGAAATTTAGCATAATACAAGTTTCTTATCTTTAATTTTTTAAAGCTTTTATACATAGTCATAATTTTAATGATTGGTTATAAGACCCTTACAGATGAAGAAATATATTACTTGATTATAGATTATGTCTTCCTTAAAGATTTTTGAAGCATACTTTATGTAGGTCTATTGTTAAAAAGAAGTAATTCATTCACCTCCATTTGGATGTGCTCTTACCCATATAAAAGCTCATTCACTCTTTATGTCACCTCACTTTCTCACTCACTCACCCACTCATGATTCACTCACTAACACTACTCACTTGCTCATTACTCACACATATTACTTACACTTGCTCACCCACTCATTACTTGTTTGTGTACTCACTCACTCACTCACTCACTCACTCACTCACTCACTCACTCACTCACTCACTCACTCACTCACTCACTCACTCACTCACTCACTCACACACTCACTCACACACACACACACACACACACACACACACACACACACACACACACACACACACACACACACACACACACACACACACACACACATTTTTTTTTTCTTTGTTTCTTTGTTTCTTTTTTTTTTCATTTCAGTTGTATTCATCAGGCCAGAAAGATCTCAAGTCATAGTATTACTGTTTGTAATTATTATGAAATATATATTGGTCTTATTTTTACACAAAGTTTTAAAGAGAGAAGAATAAAGTTGTAATGAGGATTTTGTTTGTACTGTTTTCCATATTCTTGACACTGATTTGCAATCTGATGTAAAAAAAAAACATGATGTAACATGGATATAGGAGAAAATTAAGTTGGATTAAATTATTACCAAGGGGTCCAAGATGCTAAAGTAAAATCCTCCAAATTAATGGTCACTATCTGAAACATTACAGTTCAAAATAAAATAAAGATGAATTTCTAAACTTGACTTGCATTCAAATTGACATGGAAATTAGCGAAGGGAAGTGAAATCCAAAATCAGTCCACAGGCCTAATATGAAGCAAAAGAAAGGTGTGTCATGTTTTCATTTTCCTAATGTAAGAAAGATGAATCAGCACATATATATATAAAGCAATATGATTCTTCACTTTCTTGTAACTAAAAAAAAAAAAATAAAAAAAAAAAATAATAAAAAAAATGTGTCACAAGAATTGGAATGAATTTACCACCAAGTATATCCACTATGCCGAGTGTTCATACACTAGATGTGCAGTATTGTTGCTTAGCATATAATCATCACACTTTTTGTCTTCCTTTTAAGTTTCAAGAGGCAACTGACAGACGTTGTAAGTAAGTATTTGGGTTTGTGCTTTTAACAGAGAAACCAAGTACATAAGAGGGAAAAAAAGTCAAGGATAACAAACACATTTCTTATGTCATACAGTTGAGTTTTGGAGGTGTAGATGTTAAAAGTAAGAGAGGGGTTCAGTATTAACTTTATTTAAGATGATTTTATACTAATTCAAGATGAGTTAGAAAGTCTGTAAGATATTTTCTGTTATTGTTTAACCAAGTTTCATACAGTTATTATTATTTTTTTTTTTATATATAATAAAGTGATAACATGTATTTCAAACTTTTAATGTTCATGCTTTTAGAATTATCTTCCAAGTCAATGGGTTAAGCAAAAGGTATTGGTTGTTCACTAAATAAAGTCTAGTTTTTAAATAATTGTTATACTTTTCTGAGAATATATCCATTCTGTCCAATGTTATGCTATGCTTTGTTGTCTTGTACGGCTGCAAAGCTGAACATTTCTTATGTACTGATGGTTTTTTGCATATTCATACTGTATATCATCTTCATGTATAATGTTTCACCTTTTTCAATTCCTTGTGTATTTCATGTATTTTATATGCATCTACATAGTAACATTGTCACCTTTTCGTATAGGACAACATCTTGTTCTTCTTTTATTTGTATTTTTTTTCATTTTTCACTAGAGTTAGAGTTGAATCGAGTTATGGAGTGATGGAGTTGTTGAGTGATGAAAATAAAACAGCCACTATTGAAATCACCAGAAGATTGATTGCTTTAATGCATGTCAAATTCCTTATACAATGTTTTCTTTATATAGGAACAAGAATAGAAATAATATGTATTGCAAATTTGCATTATTTGATTTAAATTTGCCCTTTCTCATTTTCTGTAAATAATTTTATGAACAACTGTTAATTGTGTACTTCATAAGGAAGATATTAAGCCACTGTAGTGCTTGTCTGTATTGAGTACACAATTTTGCAATTCAGTTAAACATTATTCTTATCAGTTCAAGTAAACACATTGTATTTTCACATTGACTTGAAGTTTAATGCATCTGTCTTTTTTCAACTCTATGCTTATAATTGATGGCTGGTTATTTTGTTGCTAAGACAATTGTTCATGTTACTGACATTTTTGGGAAGTTATCACAAATTTTCTTTCTGATTCAGTCAGGTTTGGTGTAGATGTGACTCCAATATAATGAGGTTGAGTTGTTAACATTTCAACAGGATTTATTTTTAAAGATAATCATCATTTACACAATAAATTGCATTAACAAAATACTGCCTGGTGAAACGTTATTTTCTCCTTCAGTGTTTCTGGCCTCTTGCTTCTCATCCAGAATTAGCATGAGAAAAAAGGCTCACTCTTCAGTTCAGACTGTGCTCCCATGACAGCTGATTCTACTTTTTTCCAACTTATATTTCAAAGATAGTGTTTGAGTTTGATTAATAGGGAATAGAGAAAAGAAGTCTGATAAGCCAATAGCAACAGATGATGAAATGGCCACAGAATAACCAACAGTTTATTCTTGATGGCTTCTGTTGTTCCATATGAATTACAGAAAGAATATTTGGAATTATATATAGATATATATATATAAATCAAGTCTGACAGAACAAGTTGCAATATTCTCAGTCATCAAAAGGCCTTCAAGATCCTTTTGAATAATAATCATTTGAAAAAAGGGAAGAAAGCAAACATGAGAACCGAACTATTGATATGGCAGATAATTCTCAATAACCAAGCAGTCAAACAGGAGTGAATTAAGGGAAACCCAAAGGCAGGATTCTGAGAATATAAATTGGAGCTACTTTAAGTTTGTAGAAAAACTTCAGTATTCCTTAGAATAAAATGGAAAAGTAATCAAAATAAAAATGTATTGAGGAAAAATATATGAAAAACATTAATTTAGCTACTGAAGAATAAAGAAAAAGCCATACACTAGTTTGTAAATACTTTTTTTGCAATTTTGCTAATTTAATGCTACAAGATTTAGTTTTCCTTCCATTTTCATTTTAATCTACAAGTAATAAATAAAAAAGCTAAACACACACACACACACACACACTCGCACTCACACTCACACTCACACTCACACTCACACTCACACTCACACTCACACTCACACTCACACTCACACTCACACTCACACTCACACTCACTCACTCACTCACTCACTCACTCACTCACTCACTCACTCACTCACTCACTCACTCACTCACTCACTCACTCACTCACTCACTCACTTACATAAAATCAAAGAATGTAATTATTACTTAATAAAAGCTCTCAGAACAAGGCATTCTAAAGATACACTTCTGTGTCACATAGAGTTATTGCACCAGAATCTTTTTTTTCAGTTACTCAAAACAAAGATTGGCATACTGACCACTTTAGTATGCTGAAGGTTTTAATAATTTGCAGACTATAAAAGTCAGAAGTAAATATTTTGGAAAATATTTTGAAATGTACCTAGAACAATTTAAAATTTCCTTCACTTAAGATGATATAGATAGATTTACTAATTATATTAACCCTCTCTGGACGGGTGGTACACTACGGTACCGCTCATTCAAGGGCCCGGTGGCCGGGTGGCACCATATGGTGCCAGTCATTTAATTGATTTAGGCCTAAGCGTTCGAAAGCCCCGGCATTGTGACATACAAGGCTGGAATGCCCCCGTTGTGAGTGGGTTAAGCAAATATCCCCTACCTTTTTTCTTTCCAAATATACTAATGGTCTCAAAAGAAAAGTGCTTCTTAAAACAAAATCTGTCCCCAAAAAATCTGAGAAATTAAATACTGACCTATATTGGATTTTCCTCCTATGTAAAAAATGTTAATAAAAATTCTAAACTTTGGCCAGAGAACAAAGCAATGACTAATTGTCGTAGCCAATACTTCCTTCACTGCAGATATTTGCAGTTGAATGTGCAGATTTTCATAAAACTCCTGAAAGAATCTATGCTTGAGTTAATTGTGACAAATGGAGAAAAGGGTACAAATAAGTGTTATTTCACAAGGCAAGTAATGTAGTTAGCATATAGATAAATATATATGATTATGATGTGATTATGATGAAGGTTTGATTGAAATATGTTAACTGCATCCCTTGCATATGAGGTTTATGCATTCTCATAGCTTTTTCTACAAAACTATACTAATACAAAACACAAATATTAACTTAAGATTCATAAATTCCAATGATATTCATTACAGTGGCAATAAATTTATAGTTACATACAAAGTACATAGGATTTTGTAATAGTTAACTTCTTGTGATATTATATAGGTTGTATTTCTTGAACTCAGCAACTCCAAATAGTGGTACTTGTGCAACCTAGTTGGTGTAGTTTGTAAATGGTGTGAAAGAAAAGGTTATGGTAAACTGTTAACTCCTGAAGTAATTTGCTAATTATGTTTTTTTAAAGATTTTTAATGTTTCACTTCATTTGCCTAGAATTTTTAGATAAATTATTTGTTAGGGGATTAAAATACAATGTTCAGTTTTAGTGATAAATCTAAAAATAAGAAACTAGCTTCTTGGACTCGTGTTTCTGGCACTCAAACCATTTCCTAAATTGCATCAATCTAGAAACATAAGCATGTTTAATCATTTGATTTTTTTTTAAGTCATATTATTTAGTTCTGTTATATGTATAATTGTTATCTTTATGTTTGAGATATTCTTCATTCGGTAGTTACAGATAGAAATTTGAATAAACAACTCATTGGTAAAATAAATGTACAATATATGACATATATGCAAATTCTCTGACAGAATCCAGTTCCTATGCAGAGAAGATGTATGTAAATAAGCCTTAGATCTCACCATTTTGACACATAAAAGACAAAAGACTGAAAACCAAATGTCAAGATGAGCACACAAAAAATAAATGACTTGTAAGTTACTGTTAAATTTGTGCAAATAAAAATTACTTGCATATTTTACATTGGTTTCCTATCCCTTTTGTAGAGTATTTGCACACCTGAAGCGACTGAAATTCAGGTCATCACTCCAGAAGGATTTAAAGAATAAGGCCACATAAAAGTTAAAGTCAGCCCTTCATGGATCTGATATTAGAAGATCCATGATGCTCTCTAGCAGTGTTCATATAAATGACATGTTCTCTGAGGGCTTTTTCATGTAACTCAGATCCCAATTAGTTTCCTGCCATTTTCCAAAGTTTTTGCATAGTTGAATGCTAGTAATTCATAATTTAGTTTCAGCAAGTAGGTAAAGCTTATGTGCACCTGTGACCAGTGCCATAAAATTTGCCACGAGGATCTGCACTACCAAGAAAGCTGCCAGAAATCTTCACTATATGTGGCAAAAAGTCTTGGCAATTTTAAGTAATCAATGCTTAGAAACATCCCTCTTTCTCACATTTACGATTTTTACTTACATATATATATATATATATATATATATATATATATATATATATATATATATATATATATAATATATAATATATATATATATTATATATATATATATATATATATATATATATATATATATATTATATATATATATATATATATATATATATATATATTATATGTGTGTGTGTGTGTGTGTGTGTGTGTGTGTGTGTGTGTGTGTGTGTGTGTGTGTGTGTGTGTGTGTGTGTGTGTGTGTGTGTGTGTGTGTGTGTGTGTGTGTGTGTGTGTGTGTGTGTGTGTGTTGTGTCTCTCTCTCTCTCTCTCTCTCTCTCTCTCTCTCTCTCTCCCTCACTCTCTCTCTCTCTCTCTCTCTCTCTCTCTCTCTCTCTCTCTCTCTCTCTCTCTCTCTCTCTCTCTCTCTCCCTCTCTCTCTTCTCCTTCTTCTCCTCTCTCTCTCCTTCTTCTTCTCCTTCC
>NW_028234439.1:517414-532414 GCF_977035675.1 Penaeus japonicus
TGGGGTAGTAAGAGAAGTGGTTGGAATTTTAGGAGTTACTGGGGTAGCTGATCACTTTTTGGATGAACTACCCTAGTTACGAAAGGTCTGCTCAGTTGATATCTCATTAACTGATTGCTATGACCTATGCACCAAACCTCAAGACCAGAAAATTCCTATTAGAAGTTACTAGTCTTGAAAGCATTATATGTAACCTTTGATGGAATAAAGATAAGAAAAATGATTGTCATTGCAGTTTCTTTAAGAAATAGTTTAATATTTGTTCTTAATATTTGTTCATTCCTCAAGTAATACACTATTAGAAATGAATATTATCAATTGATTATCTTTCTAAATACAAAACACTTTTCAGATCCTGCGAGAAATTATGTGTGGCGTCCTCCAGCAGCTGGGCACACACGAAGCAGCATTCATGAATTGAGGCCACTGTTACACAACTTCGTGGTATTGTAAGCAATATTAACCCATATTGGAGACTGCAAAGACAGTTGTCTAGTGCAGTGGTTCTCAACCTTTTTGGCCCGCGACCCCCCAGACAATATTGGTAGAGACTCGTGACCCCCGCCTTCCCCCGAAGTGCTTCTGACACACACACACACACACACACACACACACACACACACACACACACACACACACACACACACACACACACACACACACACACACACACACACACACACACACACACACACACACACACACACACACACACACACACACACACACACACACACACACACACACACACACACACACACACACACACACACACACAGAGTACATGCCATTCAGTTTATTATTTGTTTGAAATTTATGAGCAGAATTATTTTGACAGCCTTAAAACAAAAGTCGACCATAATACTATTTTTTTTTTTTTTAACATCATCTCGCGACCCCCCAAAAGCATCTCGCGACCCCCCGAGGGGTCGCGACCCCTAGGTTGAGAACCACTGGTCTAGTGGATCTGTATCATAGGCATATGTATATAGAAACATAAATGACATTGTTAGTAAATTATCCAAGGAAAACAAAATTATGTTGAATGATCTTAAAACTTGAGGTTATTATTATTATTATTATTATTATTATTATTATTATTAATTATTATTATTATTATTATTATTATTATTATTATTATTATTATTATTATTATTATTATTATTATTATTATTATTATTATTATTATTATTATTATTATTATTATTATTATTATTGTTATTGTTATTATTATTGTTATTGTTATTATTATTATTATTATTATTATTATTATTATTATTATTATTATTATTATTATTATTATTATTATTATTATTATTATTATTATTATTATTATTATTTATTATCATATTTTAACCAGTTGATCAATGAATTTCTACCTTCAAGCTTAAAATAAGTAACTTATTGCATACTGCAGATTAGGATCAGAAAAGGTACACTCAGAGACTTAGTTAAGGTAAGACTTGTTAGGTTTGAATATTTGTTACAATTATCATTATTATCATGATAGTTCTGGGAAGTTAGCTATTATTTAAAGCAGTAGGGTTTGTATACATCATACACTGTAGTTGCATTTAACCCATTAGCAGCGAATGGCATGAGTCGGTCATAGACGTGGAGGGCACTGTGCCAGACAATGTAAACCAGCCATTCTACTGCACAAATATTTGATTAAAACTGCAACCAATGGGTTAAATGTTGCTTTTGGAGAAGGTCCATGCTCTGTAAGTTGTCCTCATAGGTTTTGTGATACAAAGGCTTGTAGTACTAAGAGTAACCTATGTGTATGTATGTTTGAAACTTTGGACTGAGAAATACATCAGCGTGAGCAGCTCCACAACAAGAAATATAATGAACGTGGGTAGATGCGTATCAAAAATTTCCTTTATGATACTTCTCTAGTCATTGTATAAGAACATGATGTGAAGAGAGACACACACACGCACAAGCTACCAACAAACAATATGTACAAGGGCGTATGAATGGAAGAAGGGAGAAAAATGACTAGAGGAAGGTTAATTTATCTATTATTTTTGTCTTCTTAACAGCTGTGGATATTTACAATTAGGCTATTATACCTGAATGTTACAGCCTCAAGGCTTCTGAAAAATATAAATATATATGTACAGATGCTTACATAACACATATTTATATATTTATATGTGTTTGTGTGTGTGTATGTGAATACTATATGGATACTCCATTGTGCAATGAGTATTTTTATTAATGCCTGTAGAGGAGGAGACAATTTTACTGAAATAAATAGATTGTTTACATGTAGTTGCATTTAAAAGTTACATGGTGTTAAAGACCAACATCTGACCAAAAACCTACTCTACACAAAATAAGTTTAATCAAGTCCCTTTCATCTTCAGGTCTGATTGAAACTAGATGAGGGCAGTTTGACTTCAAAGAAACTTGCAGTATAGGTTCCTTGGATGTATATTGTATCTTTGTAAGTAAGTTTAATGGTTTCTTATTTGTTATTTTATATTCATTTTCTCAGGAGTTGGGACAGTATATTAAGGGTAATCATTATATTTTAATGAATACTGTTTTGTTTGTTGGTGCATCTTGTTAGTTATGGAGCATCCTCTATTAATCATCTTGAAAATAATGCTTTTCCAGAAAAAAAAGGGATTTTAGAAGATATTTTACTCTATTTTTATATACTGAGCACTGGAGTATGTAAATATTACTTGATGTGTGTACATAATGTGTAGGAGATCATTTCAGAATTTTTTTTGAATACTTGATCATTTCAGATTTTTTTTTGAAAGTTAGGCACATGTCTATCATTATGACTTGTCTCTTTTTTGGACACTGTTGATTGCTTGTCTCCTAAATTAATGATAGAAATTTGTATCAGATAGACTCAGGTCAGTTAGAAATCTTTTCCATTTCTGAGTTGTTTGTTGAATTATTTTAAAGTTTACCTTATATATGAATATATTTCTGAATTTATAACCATGTATTGCTTTTTGAACTGCTTTAGGAATATTGAATCATTGTAAGAATAAATGTCAGAAACATTGTGATTTTATAAGAATATAAAATACTTCAGTTGTAATCTTCAACAATGTGTAAACATGAAAACAAATTTCTGTGTTTGTAACATACTATAGGATTTGTATGAATAAAGTAGATTCAGTTAATAAAGCAAAACAAAAGATCACCAGAAAGATTTTTATTTTCTTTATTTTTTGGTAGTGTTTAGTATCCCCAGAAGCTGTACTCATAAAACCCCATTTGCCATAATTTTGCCTTGCCTTGCCTTTGTGTTTTTTCATTGTGAGTGAATATATGTAATGTCCACTAATCAGTCTAGTACTGTCTGCCAAGTTTCTTTCAGCCCCACCAATCGTATCATCGTTTAACCCACATGCTCCTTGTGTTAACCCTTTTCTCCCTGAGCTTATCATAGTCATGTCTTTTCCTTATTTCAATTATGAAAGGAAGAGATTGAGTGTGAAATGGTAATTCTAGTAGTGTTTGTAATAGAGTATCCAGGTATCCTCCCTTCCTTTCCTCTCCCTCATTCTCCTTCTACAGGACACACTGTCATGTATCATACAGTCACCTCCTGGTATCTTGTTCCTCATTACTATTTATACATATGAATATGTATTTTGTTGTTGCATATGGTTTTATTGCTTTACATGTACTTTATCTTTTTGCTTTTTGTTAATAATTTCCATTGTCTATGACATGCAATGGTTACTGATAACTTTTTAACTCATTAACGTTGGGGCTGTTTTGACTCCAAATGGCCATAACACTGGGATATTTCATATGCGTAAGCTGAACGCCTTGGGCTATTCGCCTGCACTGGCTGCGGCCAAGCGATATACACCCGATCACTCGGCACGCCGATTTCGCCATAGCGAAATATCTCGTCCCCGGTGTGATATCTTGTCACCTGTCGGTAAGGGATTAAACGTTGATGCTTCACTGTGTGGGATATATTTGATATATGACAGGGAAATATTTTCTTGTATGTAAAATCAAGCTCTTGAAACATCAAAGACCAAAAATTTTCCTTGTTGAAACTTGAAAAAGGCACAATTTTCAGCTGGGAGGCAGGTAAACAAGTATAGATATTAATTTTATCTTCTACGCGTACTAGGTCCACAAAAGTAATAACCATCCAAAAAGGGAATATCCTTGTTTCATGGGCTGGCTAAAATAGGACAAATGTCATCATATCGTTCCTTCACTTCCTCTAAATTCTCATAGCATCTTAGTACTTGCTTTTTAAATAACTCATGATTCCATCATACAGGGATTACTGCGATTAGGGGCTTACATTGTGCTGTGTTTTCTGTCCTTCTCTCAACTTCATGTGTGGCCAGTGTTTTAGTTTTAGCTACATGTGATGCAGCCTACATCTAGGATACTGCCTCCACACTTTTTGAGGGCATAGAAGTGCATGTATTATATGAGGTTAGGGATTATCATAAATTGATGGTTGTAATTTATTACATATTACATTATTCTAACTTATATTTCTTTAGTTTTTGAAATAATCTTGTTGCATGGGATATTTTTGCAACTTTTCAAGTGCATTATTCCATAGGGTGGAATAAGCACCTTAATTCCAAAGAGACTTGTTTGATCAGATAGTTTTGGTATTAGGTTAAATTTCTGTCAATAATTTCCTCTTGCTTATTCATAAACAATTATAGAAGATATAATGACTGCATATGCAAGTTAAAAAAGGAAAATGTTATAAGTATTAGTGTTATTGTTAAGTGCTGTTAATGTTTAATCTTTCCTGTGACAAAGCATCCTTAATATGTGTTGTAGAAAAAGAAAACAAAACAAACATTTCACACATATCTATCTATTGATTTTTTTGCATTGTTTATTTAGCCACCAACACTCATTTATTAATCATTTTAATTACTTGTATAATACTAAAGTTATACATATTTCTGTTAGGTTAAAAAAGGTTCATAATTCATTTCAAGATAATAGATTTATTTCTACATAAAGTGATCTACACATACAACCAACATACTCAATATTTTCACTGTAAGAAGTTTCAAGTACCGACGTAGCGATCGCCAGCCCTCAATATAGGCCGTTGGCAATGGGTAAGAAGTTATCTAAATATCAAAAGTAGAAAACACTTACTCAGCCACTTTAGAAGTAATCCTTACACAACAAATAACAACAACAAGGAATTGAATTGGGAATTAGAATTCAAAATATTCACAAAACAAAGCAGTAACAGTATCAACACCACAGATACAAATAAACCAATCACATTTATATACCATTGTGAATACAAGTATTCATTTTTGTGTCATTTGACAACACGCATAAATACTTGAGATGAAAGCCTGTCTACAGTGTGGCTTGTTTTGAATGACTGATATCAAAAAGTCGTTACATGCACCATGGCCTAAAAAAGATTAAGTCCTAAACCTTTCACACAATAATGACCATACAAACCATAATAAAGAATGGGAACACGTAAATTCTCATTTACATAAAGGAATACATATAGAGATGTGCATTTCTATATACATTCAGGTGTTTTGGCTAGAAATAAAGGGAAATACTTACTTTTCATAAGATTTTAAAAGTATTTGGTATGTTACAGAATTAAACACCTCAAGAATATGGCACAGTCAAAATTACATATAATGGAATACCTTTGATATCTGATGCATTACACTGTAGCAGCATTTTATTCATTGATATGCCAAAGTACGAACACTCATCCAGTTTATGGAAGAAATATGATATCACAAGCCTGACTGACAAAAAGTTTATCCATCTTACAGTACTGCTTTTTTGTGAAAATGAAAAAATCTGCTTCACAATTGGAGTAATGGATTTATTTCATACAGAAGTAAATGTGAAAATCTTATCATCTTCTTTTCTGTGCTGTGTGAACTGTATCTATCTTCTGCCCTTTTCATAGCAAGTCCATATACCAGTTTCCTTTAGTTTTTGTGCAAGACATTGAAATGGCAACTGAAAAAAGACAGTTATTGGATGCATGAAGATTGTTTATGCATAAGCCTATTGAAAATTTGGTTTGTCTTAAATCCTTTCCTAAAGCTTAACATAAAACATAGCACTCCCCAATTTGAGACATTGCACTGCAATGTTCAAAGACAAAATCTGAGTGTTACCATTGGGCCACAGTGTGTAGAACACAAAAGAACTACAATAGTTTTTAATCACATGTTGTATTTTAATATACAATACATTATAAGTCACTTTACTTGATGTGTTGATATCTGTAGTATATTGAATGTCAATTGTTGTCAAAGTAGACTGATATGGATTTAGCATGTAATTAACTTACATATTTCTTGGTGAACATTAGCTTGAACACACACACACAGTATACTGTAAAGTTCATTGCTCGATATGACTTTTTTTTTTATCTGGTCATGTGAATATAATTTTATCAGTACAGGGATGGGGGAAGGGGAAGAAGGAAGGTGGGAGGGAGGGAGAGGGAGGGAGGGAGGGAGATATGAAGAGGGAGGGAGGGAGGGAGAGAGGAAGAGGGAGGGAGAGGGGGAGGGGGAGGAGAGGGGGAGGGGGGGAGAGAGGAGGAGAGGGAGAGAGAGAGAGAGAGAGAGAGAGAGAGAGAGAGAGAGAGAGAGAGAGAGAGAGAGAGAGAGAGAGAGAGAGAGAGAGAGAGAGAGAGAGAGAGAGAGGGGGGGGGGGGAGGGGAAAGATAAAGAGAGAGAGAGAGAGAGAGAGTGATAAAATGGGATACATTTAGTTTTGAAATTCACAACACAATGTACTTATTAATTTTGATCCCTAGTAAAGTATACTTTCTTAAGTATTTTTGAATCCCCTTTTTAAAATCCCTTCTATGCTAGTCTGTTCACCAAGCTATATGTGCATTGAGTGTAGATTTACTCTTGACTGTATGTCTACAAAAATTTACCATAATTTAACCTATAATTCAACTATAATTTAATTATCCTTTGCTAACTAAATACACTTATGACTATGTTTAAAACACTTAAATAGATGACTTTCCTGTGATTGTCAAAAGGCCGTAAAACTTATTCAAGATTTGAAATTTCAGTGATCGTACATTTTTTTCACTTTAAATATTGTGATATGCATATTTTGATCTGTAATGTGGAGTTGGATGTTAGGCAAGTGGAGTCTTTATGGTGTAGAGACATTAATATATTCTTTATAAATAATTAATGCATTTTTGTTTTTAAGAAGACATTTAATGTAATAAAAACAATTCCTATATGATTAACCATATCTGTTTTTATAAAGCTACTTAAAATGTTAAGACAGGAATATCAGATGTTGAACATATTTTTAGTAAGAAAATGTTAACTTTTGCACTTATTACTTTGAAAATAACCTATTGAGGATCTATTGCAACACCTGTACTTGGGATTAAAAGATGATACAGGGAATTACAGAAAAGAATGAATATGAAAACTGGGTATTCAAAATCGGTAAACTTTGTAGGAAGACAAGTTAATTCAACTGAATTTTTAAAATAGTTTGATAAATGCAAATCCAGTAAGCTGTCATCTTAAAAAAATAGTATAGTTATCAAAAATACTTTGTTTACTTCTACATGACCAAGCCAGATCTTTTTACTTCACACGCTATAAAGTCCTGATTTCAAACCACATAAATAATATACATGGATGATCAGCAATTGTCTCGCAGATTAGTGCCGAGAAGAAGTGTGTAACACAGAACCTTTGATTAGATACTATAGCAGGTGTGGCCATACCTCCGTTTGGCTAAGAATTAGGATGGACTGAGAGGAAATGGTGAGGTAATCTTGGCTGCGAGTCCCTGGAGAAAGGACTGGCAGGAGATGCAAGAAGTATCCAAAACCGATTTAATAATATGACTGCAATTTGCAAGACCACAGAGAATAATACGGTAGGGCTGCAAACCACCAGAGAAAAGGTCTACCAGGTTAATATGAACTGTGTTGTAAAATAGCAATAATACTGTAACAAATTCATAGTGGTTATATTCTGTATACACAATTTACGGATGATTTGAAACAAAATCCTTTCAAACAATGCTTTTCCCTGTGGAACTCCACCAGGTCTTCCCAGTGGACGCTATAAATAACATCTATAACTTTAATTACACTCTCATTCACCACAACTTAGCTGACTGTGCCTATGGGAAGGGCTGTTTCATTCATGCCTAATTCACTTGGCTTAGTTTGGTGAGTAAAGTTACGGCAGATGTCGGAAGTACCATTACCAAGTTACCTTACCAGACTGCTCTTTGGAGCAGAGAGGTTAGACAGAGCAAGGACTTAGATATCTGACATCCGGTAAATATAAAATGTCTAGTACTTACAATATGCAGGCTGTATGTAGTTAACTTAATTTCATAGTGATAATAATAATAATAATAATAATGATTTACAATAAATAGGTGTACCTTAAAATTTCAAAAAGCAAATTTGCAAATATTAAATATGCTGTGTCATGTTAATTTCTGCTGCCAATCTTTACAGAATACATTTAAAGAATCTTTAAATAGGTAAGCATGTAGAACTTCATCTTCATTTAAGAGTCAAACACACTTTACTGTTAAAAAGAGGGTCAGTAACACTGTTGTGTAATGGTCAGGATTACTGCTGTTTGAGTTTTACATTGGGAAAACACATATAATTCTGAATAGGATTGGGATGTGACTAAACCTTATCTTTGCATAATCTTTTACTTAGTAATATATGATATGCACAAAAAAATATATATTTCAATAGAACTGTCCAGATCACTATCTGCTGAACCACCTTATCTCATTATCTACAAACCTTTGGAACACATCATCATCATCTACAACACATCAACTACAACATGGATATGATTTATGATCACTGACATAGAAGAGGTATTTATGCAAAATATTTCATTTGAAAGGGCAATATACATAGTTATAATTACTTTAAAGTCGTATTTACAAGTATTTACATGAAAATCGAATAAATCCAAAATCAAACCTTGTAGTAAGGCCATCTTAACCCGTTCTTTCTTCACAAAAAATAATGACACTGATACCAACACATTACCAACATCACAATCACAATAACAAACAACCCCCATTGTACTCGGGAGAAAACTGCATGTTATAGTAGTCTAACTCCAGCCATTTAGTCCACTGTGATTTAATAGTGATATAAAAGTGTAAGATTAAAAACACTGGATGGCTTCATCTCACTGAAAAATATCTACAATGAGTGAGTGGTCTCCTTCAAACTGCAGGTATAAGTCACTTAAGTTCACTGTGAAGACCAGCTGATTCCCCAAGACTCTTCCACAGGAAACACAAACGTCTTGTTGATTTTAAAGGGCTCCCTCCCGCCTGAAGAGTGCTTTCAGTCAAACGTATTTATGTACATGAACATGATTCAGTGCCTGAGCTAAAAATGGTGTAACCACAATAATCTTTGGTATGGGGACACTTCACCACCCAACGGGTATGCTGCTGGGCCAAGAAGCAACCTCAACATCCCAGAGTCTGAGATCGTACTAATGGAAAAATAGTCAAGTTAATCCTTTCTTGAAAAAGCAAAACAAAAACTGTCTTTAATTACAATATGGGATCATCCTGAAAGATCATTCCTTAAAACAAACAGGATAAGACTTACACCTCTACAATAATTATTTTCATAAGTTATCTTTAGAATAAAAAATTTGTGACAAATAATACGTTAAAAATACAATCAGGTCTGAACTTATCTCCATACTTTCTGCAGCTTTTTTAAAGAAACCTTTTTTAGCTTGTGAACAGCAGCTCTAAGATCTGACGGCGGGTGTTCTTCGTCGGAGAGAATCTCTCCCTCCGAGTGAGCACCACTTGGGCCGCCTCCTGCTCTCCACGTGTCGTGCAGACTCTTGAATCTACGGTCGGGGAAGTTTTCGTGAGCAGCGGCAAGAGCACTTGGATCACTATACGTTTCTTTGACGGGGCGCCGCTCGTAGTGCCTGGAGCGGCTCACGCGGCTGATGGCTGTCGAAAGCGTTGAGCTGAGCGCCGAGGCAGCGGCTGTCGCGCGGCTGAAGGTGCCGTCCAGGGCAGCACCTCGTTCTCGCAACACCAGCTTCCCCAGCGTCTTCCAAGCAGCCTGGACTTTGTAGATGTTTTCCGAGTCTGGCAGCGCCCTCCGCTCAATGCGCGGCTTCCGGCGGCTGGTCGTGCCTCCGGTTAGTTCTGTGAGCTGGCCGTATTCCAGCTCCTCGACCAGGACGAACCTGGCTGGGTCTTCCATGCGGCGCGCCTTCACCAACGCCTGGGCCAAGATGTCCTGGGCAGTGCTTGACGTCGGGGCCTTCAGGATCGTGTACGGGATCTGAGCTGACACGTTGTACACACACACCAAGAAATTGTCCTCTTCCTCCCACCCCTTTGCCTCTTCTGAAATATCTCCCTCTGTGTTTCTCTTCCTCTTCTCCTTTGACGCCGTGCTCATGATGGTGGTCAACCAGGCTCTTGTGCTTGGGTCATCTGAGGTTTTCTTCAGAACAAACTTGCCCTCACCCTGCCAGTGGGCCTGAGCTTCCAGAGGCCTCTCATTTATGTCCAGTATCCGCTGTGTGGTGGGATTGTCGCCTTTCTTCTGCCACCCCTTTGCCACTTCTTCAATGAGGATGTAGTCTTCCAGGCGAGCCCCTTTGCCTATTCTTGCCACGGCCTTGCTGATGACGTCTCTCGTCGTGCACTCTTGCGTGGCACTAATCACTGTGTACGGCTCGTCCGGGACCACGCCGTGGATCTTGACGAAGAACTTTCTCCTCTTGAGGGGCACCGTGGGCGTTATTTCGTGGTGCTCGACATCCGACTCCTTTACTTTGGCCGAGTCGGTGCTCAAGTCCATCCTCGGCGAGAGCTGCTGGATCTCGTACTCCTCCTCCTCCATGAGCGTGTAGATGAAGAGCGTGGACACCGGGAGCGGCTGGTTCTGCTGGTTGCGGAGGCGCACGTGGCGGTAGCCTCTGCGCAGGCGCCCGAGCGGCAGGATCCGCTGCGCCGTCGTGTGTCCCGCCGCCGTGTCAGTGACGGTGAGGCGCAAGAAGGCCAGGTCTTTGAACATCACCCTGATGTTAAAAGTGTCGTTCCAAATGGGGTTGAACGAGTTCCTATGAATCACCTTGGTTTTGAATTTATTACAGTCCACAAGAATGCCAAGGATCTCTACCTCGACTTGAGGACTCCCTTGGAAATTATTTGCACAAACATACTGTCCTGATATCACAGACACCTTGAGATTCAACACGTGGAGGCCATCGAACTCCTTGTCGAATGGATTGAATCGTCTATACATCATATGGTTGTAGTCCCACATCACTCTCGGCTTGAGGACGTAGCCACACCTGCCGTTCTGCTCAAACATCGCATAGTTCAGATGCAAGGACGTATCATCCGTCTGATAGTTCAATGCGGCCATTTGAATTCCGAACGCCCAGAAGTAGAGCGGGTTGAAGTTGGACGAGTCGATGCGCATGGCCGCCGGGTACGTGCGCATCAGCTGCGTCTCCGTGTGCTGGATGACGTCCAGGGGCTGGCGTCTACACAGTCGCTTCGCGTGGTTCTCGTTTAGTGAAGAACACTGGTAGCAGGGATGCACGCCCATGGGTCTCTTCAGGATGGGCGGCTGCAGAATCGGCTCCAATCGACTCGGGTCGGACGCCATCTGCGTGTGGACCAGGATGGGCGTGTTTGTGATGATGGGCGGCTGCACCGTGCTCTTCTTCCCGCCGATCTTCTTGGCCTTGACGGACTCGCGCGGGCTGGCCAGGTTGAAGCCGTGGAACTTGACGGCCTGGCAGTAGTTGACCAGATCCGACAGCTCTTTGGCTATCTGGCTGCTCTGCTTCTTGACCTTGGGAACCGGCGTCTCGTCGTCAATCAGGTTCTCGTCGCTCTGGGACTTCGGCCGCAGGCGGTTCCCCTCGGCGCTCGACAGGGACTCCGTTCGCGTCCCCATGGACACGCTCTTGATCACTAGGCAGTGTTTCTCATCTTCAAACAGGCTGTCCGGGTGGGTCACGTCGAAGGGGTTGTGGTCTGCAAAAGGAAAGGGACATTTATGCTTTTGTTATTGTAGTAAAAAATATATATATACACACACACACACACCTGACCTTGTGATATATATGTATGTATGTATGTAAGTATGTATGTATGTATATATGTATATATGTATATATGTATATGTACATGTACATGTACATGTATATGTATATGTATATGTATATGTATATGTATATGTATATGTATATGTATACACACACACACACACACACACACACACACACACACACACACACACACACACACACACACACACACACACACACACACACACACACACACACTCACGCGTAGATTCTTCACGAAGTCACAGCGAAATCCCTCCATGCTCTAATACGCTCCCGAGACCCATCAACGGGTTTGCAACTGGCCTCCAAATGAGTGATTTCCGTGATCTTGCTTTTTTCCGGAAACACACGATTTTTCAAACATTTTCTTATTACAAGTCTGCCACATGTCTGGCCATGAAATACCATTCTTATTGGCATCAGGACTGCAATGAATCTGGACTTCTAATAACCAAGAAGCCAATGTCAGTGGTTATCTCAAATGAAATCCTCCTTTTCCCCCCTTTTAGTAAACAGAAAAGGCAAAACACAAGACAACACATGTATATATATATACATATATATATATATATATATATATATGTCCCTCATACCTTCATCATCATAGTCCTCATCATCATCCTCGTCATCTGTCTCGGCCTCGTTCAGGGATCCCGTGGAGGCGTTGCTCACCAGTGAGTTCGTGCGGCCACTCGGCTTATTGGAGAGGCCTCTTACGCTCAGTCCGGGGCCTATCTCCGTCACGAGCTTCTTGTTCTGCGGGAATCAGGGCGTAAAGGGAAGGGTGAGGTAAACGTAATCTGTGCATATTTTTTCCTCTTGTATTTAGTGTGATTTTCTTAAAGGTTGAAAATATATGGAAACATATAATGTCGCATGAATTTACGTCTTAGGGTATATGGATATACCGGAAAGCCCTTTTTTTTTATAAATGTATCCCTTTCTAAAACTATAAATGTAGGTACAATAACATGTACTGTACATGCATGATACCTGTAGTCAGAAATGCAACCCCTTTTCTCCATTGCACAGCGCAAGCCAAGAACGTCCTCCTCACCTTAATGAGAATCCGATACTTCAGCTGCGAGGGACTTGGGAGGTGGACGTCCTCGGAGAAATCCGACTCGAACAGGAATTTGGTGACCAGCTTTTCGCCGAAGACCTGCATGAATATCTGCGCCATCCGTGCCTGTTGCTGGACTGAACAGTGATTTTCGATGGAGAGGATGATGGGGTATGGAGAAGTGATAAAGGCACTGCGATTTATTGTTTCCACGACGTTTCTGGAAAAAAGGCATTGGCTTCGTTACTAGGAGTCGATATTACGTTTCGAGGTTAATTCAATGGCATGAGGCAATATTGAGCATCAACAACACGTCAATGACATAAAGAACGGTCTCAAATAAAAGGACTTTCACTTGTTTATACATGGAACTCATAGGACACTAATATGAGCCATAAAGTCCTCATACGTTCACTGAATTCAAGCACAACGCTCTCCTTTCTCTAACCTGAAAGGAATCTTGGTGGTGAAGGTATGGCCGTGGTATATCATAGGATTACCATCGTCTCCGTCCCAGCAATCCAGCTCAACGCAACGGCAACCAGTCAATAGCACCTGCAACGAAGCGAAGGTCAATCATCAAACGCAAAGTCACCAAATCATACAAAACAGTCATGAGATCACAATGTCTCCATCTATTTCGTAAATGAACCCATCCTACAATTACAAAAACAAACAAACAAACAAAAAGCGCTATCAATATAATAATTCACTATAAAAAACAAAACCATTTCTCCATCCCCCTACGCCAAGGAAGCCGCTTAGACGGGTCCCCCGGGGCGCCCACCTGGCTATAGAGCTCCACCGAGGACTCGCCCTTGAGCTGGTGGCCCGTCAGGTAAGTGTTGTGCGAGGAGGCGATGTAGTAGTTGGAGAGAGGCAGAGTCATGTCGCTCTCGTCAGGTACGGATCGCTCGTCCAGGAACGCGTAGTTGTCTTCGTCCATCATGAATCTGGCAAACCCTTCGAACGACAAGAGTTCTTGAGATCTGCGAAGAGAAGGCGGGGAGGTTACTCGGCGCCGAGGATGTAAAGTGCATGGGGAATGTATGCATGAGTGATGGCCCAATCCACGAAGCGATCATGGAGTTTCTTGGTCACTGAGGTTTGTTCAAATGATCTCCAGACAAACCTAAGAGTTGGATCAGGTTCGTGGCGGTCGAGAAGACTCCGGAGTTCTTCGTCTGAACGATATTCTCCTTGGTGTTCCTCAAGGAACCTGCGCAACTCTTGCATTGTGATGACCTGGAAATATTATATAATCAGCTAACTGAACACACTCACGCACACGACACACAAACACACACACACACACACACACACACACACACACACACACACACACACACACACACACAAAGAACATTTATAATTACTTAAACAGACTTTTCATGAAGTGAATGATTAAGCAAAGGCTTTAAACATCAGTAAGTGTGAACGTGCCTATGCATTACCTGGCTTTTCGAACTATCAAGTCCAGCACAATTCGTCACGATGCTGGCAACTGCTATGGCGTCAAAAATCTTTTTCTTGTGGCAGTTATTCTTGAAGACTAGAAGATCTAAGGAGGTGTTTCTGGTGAGCAGCGTCCTCTTGGACAGCGCCGGTCTGTAGAGAGGACTAGGAGGAGACGCAGGACTCACGGGATCCTCGAGGGAGCTGTCCGAGAGGCTCTTCCTGGTAATGGCGAGCGTTCTGAACAATTCCCGCAGGTCTATTCTCGCGCGCAGACTGAAGGATTTGTAGAGCACCACGAAGTCGGTGAAGTCGAGCGCGGCCGCCTGCGTGATG
>NW_028234439.1:537414-544914 GCF_977035675.1 Penaeus japonicus
TATTCATCAGTATTACAAAGATTAGTCAAAGGAGCGGAAGACAAGGCGAGTCTGCAGCTCCACACTCCGTACCTCAACCTCCTGCCCGTCTTCCGCAAGGACGACCAGAGACGGCGTCGACTGCAGGATCTTCGTCAGGTCCTTCAGGAAATAGCCGAAGAAAGGGACGACCCGACACTCCGGGAGGTGGAGGGCGCGGTCCAGGGCAGCCTCGTACTTGGCGCGGCACTCACCCAGCAACACCTCCGTCAGGAAGTCCAGCACTGGCAGGTGCTCGTTTTCCAGGCTCAGCCAGAAGGGCTTCAGCTTCTCGGATCTGGGGGGAGGGGGGGGGGATCAGTGAAGGCTGATTGTTTAAAATGGCAATTATTTGCATCTATATATACTTATCTATCTGTATATCTATCCATTTATCTATGCATCTCTCTATCTATCTATGGCTTTCTCTATTTACATCTATATATTTATGTATATATCTAGCTATCCATATCTATATGTATATCTATCTATCTACACACACACACACACACACACACATACACACACACACACACACATATATACACACGCACGCGCACGCATATCTATATCTATATCTATATCTATATCTATATCTATCTATCTATCTATCTATCTATCTATCTATCTATCTATATATATATATATATATATAAATGTGGTATGCAGCCAAAAGTCAGTCCGGGGCCCCGCTGCCTCTGGGCCGCGGTCAACCGATCCAAACCCGATCGCGAGTGACGAGTGACGAGTTTAAAATATTAATCCTTCCTCGAGGAGAGAAATAATAGGATTCCCTCGCTCCTTCGCGCCTCGGGATCGACACACGATCCTTCTCTCCACTCCAGCTCTGCGGGTGTGTGTGTGTGTGTGTGTGTTTGTGTGTGTGTGTGTGTGTGTGTGTGTGTGTGTGTGTGTGTGTGTGTGTGTGTGTGTGTGTGTGTGTGTGTGTGTGTGTGTGTGTGTGTGTGTGTGTGTGTGTGTGTGTGTGTGTGTGTGTGTGTGTGTGTGTGTGTGTGTGTGTGTGTGTGTGTGTGTGTGTGTGTGTGAGGGAGAAAGAGAGCGAGAGAGAGAGAGCGAGAGCAAAATCAAACAAAAGAGGGAGAGAGAGAGAGAGAGAGAACAAGAGAGAGAGAGAGAGAGAGAGAGAGAGAGAGAGAGAGAGAGAGAGAGAGAGAGAGAGAGAGAGAGAGAGAGAGAGAGAGAGAGAGAGAGAGAGAGAGAGAGAGAGAACGAGAGCAAAATTGAACAAGAGAGAGAGCAAGAGAGGGAGCGAGAGAGCGAAGACCTTGACACAGGATCTCCCAAGTGGTTCCTTGCTTACACGGAGAGGCGAAGCGCTCTTAAAAGAGGAGGCGGGTCTTCCGTTACTATAAATGATACGCGATTTGCTTTTTTATTTGAACTTGGGCTGTCGGGAGGGATCCTAGTGGGATTCTTGCAGTGAATTGTGATGAGTTGTTACGTTTGTTAAGGGTCCTTGGCGATGTCTTTCGGAAACACTCCCGCGCCTTTTGGTTACAGCGGAGGGTTGCTATGATCACAATTATCCTCATTATTCTACTTGACTTCGTGTATTTTTGTTGTAATAATTACAATAGTATTGGTAAAAATAGTAGCAATAATGATATCATTAATAATAGCAACAGTAATAATAACAATAAGAACAATTGTCATTATCATCATCTAACAACGATAAAAATAACAACAATCATCAATAACACAACGATAATCCTAATAATGACAATGACAACAACAACAACAACAACAGCAACGCCTCCCAAGCGCCTCCCAAGGAATTCCCGAATGGACCCCGTGAATGGAGGCCGCCCTCCCGAGGCCGGAGCGGCCGGCCAGGGGCGGCACTCGTCCGGCGCGCGGCACTTACTTGAGTCCCGTCAGGATCTCCATGGCCCCGTTGAAGTTGGCCATGTTCCAGCAGGCGAGGGCCACGCGCAGGATGCACGACAGGACCGCCTTCCTGTCCTCGTGGGTCGGCTGCGACACGATCACGTGGGTTATCCACGACGACACCTGCGGGGGCGGGGCGGGTTAGAAGGTGGTGGGCGGGGGGAGGGGGACGGGGAGGGGGAGGGGGAGGGGGACGGGGAGGGGGAGGGGAGGGGGAGGAGGAGGAGGGGGAGGAGGAGGGGGAGGAGGAGGGGAGGAGGAGGGGGAGGAGGAGGGGAGGAGGAGGAGGAGGAGGAGGAGGAGGAGAGGAGGAGGGGGAGGAGAGAGGAGGAGGAGAAGGAGGAGGAGGAGGGGAGGAGGAGAAGGAGGACGGAGGAGGAGGGGAGGGGAGGAGGGGGAGGGGAGGAGGAGGAGGAGGGGGAAGGGGAGGAGGAGGGGGAGGGGGGAGGAGGAGGAGGAGGAGGGGAGGAGGAGGAGGGAGGGGAGGGGAGGAGGGGGGGGGAGGGGGAGGAGGTGGGCGGGAGGTGGGCGGGGAGAGGGAGGGGGAGAAAGAGGAGGAGGGGGAGGGGGAGGAGGAGGTGGGCGGGAGGAGGGGGAGGGGGAGGAAGAGGGGCGGGGAGGGGCGGGGAGGGGCGGGGAGGGGCAGGAGGAGGAGGAGGAGGAGGAGGAGGAGGAGGAGGAGGAGGAGGAGGAGGAGGAGGAGGAGGAGGAGGAGGAGGAGGAGGAGGAGGAGGAGGAGGAGGAGGAGGAGGAGGGGGAGGAGGAGGAGGGGGAGGAGTACGGGAAGGGTAGGAGGAGGAGGAGGAGGAGGAGGAAAATGTGAGGAAAGGCGACGTGAGAGACGGCGGAGGTGAGGAGGGAGATGAGTAAGAATGGGGAGTGGAGGAGAGGAAGGGTGAAGCGAAGGAAGGTGGGCGAAAGAAGAAATAGATCAGAAGAGGAGAGAGAGAAGAATGAGAGAAGAGGAAGAAGGAAGGAGAAAGGAGGAAAGGGACGAAGAGGGAGAGAGAAGGAGAAGGAGAAGGAGAAGGAGAAGGAGAAGGAGAAGGATGGAGGAAATTAATTTTAGTAGGAGAGGGTGAGAGGTGTTTTTTATGAGGCATCACTTCGTGGAAGCTTGGTTGCGTGGGCGGGCAGGGGATTCATTTTATAAACAAACAAACAAACAAAAACAACAATAGAAACGACGAAAACTTAAAATGAAGAAAACAAGAAGTAAAAAAAAAAAAAAAAATCAAGTGAAGCTAATCATACGATCCTTCACATGCCAAGAGTTTTAAAGTTGCAACTCTACGTACTTAATAACTAAGCAAATAACAATAAAAACAACAACAATGACACATAGATAAAACCGCATGGGATTAAACAGGGGGATGATTTCATTCTATAAAAAAACGATGGAAGGATACGCCAGTGTTTACATGGCCAGCCTTGATACGTTAAGTTGCGGATTCCTCGCATACTTGTGCTTCGGACACATCTCCTCGATTGCATCATCTATTGCTATGATAAGAAGCATTCTTGCTCTCTCGAAAGGTATAAAAAGGCTGGAAAATGACTCGCTGATATGGGACGTCCTCCAGGTGATGGACGAATACTTTAGATGCGACGGTTTTGATGCTTGTGTTTCTCTGTTTTAAATGGCTCTCGCACAGGAAAAGCAATGCATAGCTCTGGATGGGATTTTGCAAGAGCGGTATGTTGTGAATAATACAGTAGCTGAAAATAGCGCGCGTGGAAACTTATCATCAATATAGAACTGGAAGAAGCGGTAGATTCAACGCATTTGCAACGAAGGGCACCCGTGGTAAGCCTATAATAGCATTCTACATTCTGAGCTTAGTTGGCTTTCTCTCTCCGTTTCGTTTGGTGCTTCAGCCGCTTCGGAGAGCGCCAGAGACCATTTCGCTTCACTGAGGCTATTCCTGCCTTGACATGTCCTAGCACTCGAGGAAACCGCCTCTTTATGTGGTTTTAGCCTGTTTTGCGGCCTTGCAAAAATAGTGTCACAAATTTTAAATTATGAAAATCATACAAATTTATATATCAAAATGTCTCAGGAAAAAGGACGTTATAGCGATATAATTCTGGTTACTTCTAAGTCAGTCGGACGACGGACTAACGCACACCACATGCGATGAAAAGCTGCTGGTGAGACTGCCAATTCGAAACAATTGGCGATCAAAAGGAAAGCTTACCTAACCATCGCATATGCAGAAAAGATGAGCGCCAGCATAGAGCAAAGACCTCTTGAACGCAATTGTAGATGAATGAAGGTAAATAGAGTAAAATAAAGGGTAAATAGAGGTGTAGGCATATAAAGAGATAGGCCTATAGAGAATGGCTGTACGTACCTCTTGGAACCTCTTGGTGAGGTGCGCCACGGAGGGCGTCGCCGGCAGGTTGTCGGCATGAGGGCGTGGGCGCAGGTCGCTGGTGACATGGCGCACGTAGGCGATGGGCGGCACTCGGTAGTAGAGCTCGTACTCCACCTCCGTCAGCTGCAGCGCCACCTCCTCGGGGAAGTGGAGGAGCTTCTGCAGTCGCTCCAGCTCGGCGGAGTACAGCATGCCCAGGGCGGCTCCGCGGCGCACCAGCTCACCTGCACGCGGCCGAGAGGAACGAGATACTGCATTTGGGAACATAAAGCATCGGCGCAAGTGCCGCGCAGGTCCAGTGACCGTGTCGAGGATGTATTGCCTTACAGGTCCTTCAACATTTACAGAAGAGTTTATTTAATGAGGCAGGTAATGTGAGACTCCCTATCGAACTACGGGCGGGCGCTGCGGCCGAGGGCGCGCCTCTGCGAACTCACCTCCCCTGTGCGGCACGACGTGGCCCTGCTGCGGCCCCGTGATCTGCAGGGGGTCCTCACTCTGCAGGATGGCCCACAGGGCGCGGCCCAGGTCCGTCAGGCTCGTGCTGGAACCGACGCTGAAGGTCCATTTCGTCCCACGGAACTCCAGCACGAGGCGGTCATGGGATCGGCCGCCGCCCGTGCGCCACTGCAGGAGGCAAGGAAGGCAAAGGTCAGGTATATAAGATTATGCACACGGACATGGCTTTCCTGTCACGCTGGGGGGGGGGGGGCGATAACATCTTACAATATCTGGTTAGACAGAAAAAAATCGCATGTAAAACAAAAACGATTACATTAGTCAATCTGGCTTCAGTAAAACACTGCTCAAAAGCTTGCGAACACTTTTTGAAAAATAACATCAAACCGATATTTCTTTTTTGTGTGTCTGCCGAGTTTAAACCAAGCCAACCGTAGGAAGTCTCGCGACATCCATCCAGTGAACCTATTGAGAAGGCCTTCCGCACTAAGTAGGAACATTGGAGTAAGTCCCTGATAATGTCCACAAACCTTTCCTAATCATAATAAATGTTTGGGTTCAGTCGAGGTTATTCCTGGCCGATTCTGAACCTTGGTATACCTATATCGAAATAATCAAAATACAAAGAAATATTTCATAACTACTTGCAAGAAAGTGTGGAGTATCACAGTATATTTTGAACCAGAAGATTCATAGCCGTTTCATTTTGATTTATCTATCATCAATATGGGTGTGTGTGCGTGTGTGAAGATAAAATTCGAAATCAAAACATCCCCTTTCTCCCCTCCTCACTGCATCAGTCTCCCACCTCACATGCATCACATATTCACGAAATCCCTCCTCCCTCACGAAACCGCCCATCGAAACGATCAACACCCTCCCCTCCCCCCTCCCCCACCCCCACCCCGCCCCAAGAATAACGAGGTACTTGACTCTGCTTCTCCTGTTCGCTCGGAAGGGCGGTCGGGGGCGCGGGCGGACGGACGCCGCTCGTCTTACTTTCCGCTAAGCGCCCTTCGCCCTTCTCGCCCTTCGCCCTCCGGCTATGGTTCGCCGTCCAGCGGGTGGTTCAAGGTCCTCTTGGTTCACTTGCCCACTTAGGTCTGCTTGATTTACTTATTTGTTGGCTGTGCTTATTTCATTACTTTATTTACGTGTCTGTTTACTTTATTTACTTGTTTTTTATTCTATTTACATCTGTTTAAATGTTTTACTTGTCTGTTTACTTTATTTACCTACCTGTTTATTTTAGTAATAGCAGTAATAATGATGGTGGTATTATTATTATTATTATTATTATTATTATTATTATTAGTAGTAGTAGTAGTAGTAGTAGTATCAGTATAAGTAGCAGAAGGAGAATCAGAAATCGACCTACAGCAGGGTGTTGGATAATAGTATTTTCCAATTTTATCTGAAGTCATTTTTGAGAGATTTGTTAGTGTTATTTACGAAAATGATTGTTCTCAGACAAAAAAACATCCTTGATATAATAATTCAAAAATAAAAAAAGACCGTGATATTTCACTTCCCTGAACTATCACCTGCTTAATTCGTACTTAAACGTTTCGAAAAGAAAATACGAACGTAAAAAAATCGTTAGCATAAACAGGTTTGAAAGTAAAAGCGTGTTATTATCTTTCACAAGTTACGTTTCGTGTAGTTGCCATCTGGCCGAGACAGATATCGGCAAGTTACGAAAGGGTGAACAGGCTCTCCTCGTCATATATTAACCCTTGCATTTATACGAAACCTTATTACCATATATGGAGCGGTCGGTCCATCGCCAGGTGTCTAGGGATGTCTAACTGTTTATCCTGTGATCCTCTTAATATTACCAATATGTAATTACATAAAATAATTCGACTCCATTTTATCTTATTTCACACTATACACAAACTTCCCAACGGCTTTCGTACTTTTGAAACTAATACCAATATTTGTTCCTCTTCCTTTATTTCCCAACACACACCAGCAACAAAGGTCCGCATCGACAGAGGAAGGGAAGCAATCTCAAGATAAACTATTGCTTCTTTGCGACAAAGGGGAGTAAACAGCCTCTGCGCGCTATCTGGCGGCGAGGAGGGGCGGGCTGGCCGAGGGAACAGCGGCTTCTGTTTTCCTCTTCGTGTGTGCACGAGAGCGAGCGCTAAAAGGGATCGCGGACCGAGTTTTCAAGGGCACAATGGCGCGCTCTAAGGGCCTTTGTGTTCATTTCTGCCCGTCACTGTATTTTAGTACTTTTGTTCTATTTTAGATGAAAGTCAAGAGCTACGGAGTGATAAGAGTTGCCACGAGAGACTGCAAACCGAGAGAGAGAAAAAAAAAAACTCTCAAAGCAATGCACGGATCCTGCAAGATCTGTTGTGCGCAAAGGGTACGGCGTGTGAAGGAGTTCCTCTGCTCTACGTGTTGCATACGGGAGGCTTTTCCTTTCGTATGGGTATATCTATCTATCGGCTGTGATCTCACGGCGTTTGGAGCACGGCAGTGTGCGTGAGTGGAAAACCTAATAAAAACTTATAGCATGACGAAGATGATTTGCATTTCGTTACAAACACCAATTAGGAAAAGCAGACAATTTAAGGCATTGAAACAATAACCGAATTTCGAAATAACTGAATTTTTTCCACATGTATTTTTTCTTGCTAAGGATTCATGCAGAATGCAAAATTCAACACGAGCCTCAGTCAACAACAAATTATGCAGTAAGGATACGGGGGAGGGAGCGGGTAGT
>NW_028234439.1:547414-549914 GCF_977035675.1 Penaeus japonicus
TGGAGACAGGATGCCAGATGCTCGTGTCTCTTTATCATGATTTTTCGCCGTCGGGTTCGCGCTTCGAAAGTGTGGATTCACTTCCATTCACACTGAACTCCCCTTCATTCAATAGGACTCATTTCATTTCATTTCCTTTCTTCACAAGTTAGTATATTGCTACTGCCACTGATGAGAACTTATCCCTCGGGTGGCGTTACCAGACTGTAGAATGTAGAAATAAAAAGTCCATACACAGATTAATAACAATAAAGAATAAAGACTAAAATAGAACAATGAAGCACCCATGAAAATAAAAGAAGACACCCTCAGGAAAAAAAAAAAAAACATTATTTTATAGATCTACAGATAAAGAGACAAAAGAAGAGAACTCGAAAGCACTTCCGGAGAGAAAGTCCACCCACTAAGAAAACAACAACAACCTAAAAGTCAGAAGCCATAGCAAAGGAGAGCTGGGCATCAACTGACCTGGATGAGATCCTGAGTGTGCTGCGCCTTGGCGAGGATCTTGGTCTTGGTGTCCAGCAGCACGATCGTGTTAGCACCGATGCCCAGGAGACGAGAGGCCTGTGTGGGAAATACCCGAGCGTGTGTTTACATTCGTGTGCGTTATGTGGTATTCGTGTATAGTCACGTCACGAGGGAAATTGGAGGAAAGTTCAGTCATAAAAAAAATGATAAGCATGATAAGAGGCACAGAGACAGGGTAGAGAAAATCTTTCGTAGCCTCCAGAACCACGTCATGGAAGAGAAACCTGCAGAAATACGCAGGGCTGAAGTGAGAGGAGAAAATCCTGAATATAACGGATCGGGATCCTTAATTAAGAGGTCCGACGGAAAAGCTCACCTTCTTTTTGGTCTTCCCGCGCAGGAGCTCCTTCACCTGATGCAGGTGGCACGCGAAGGCCGGCAGGCGACGCACGGTCTGGATGTAGAGCTTCTTGAGCGCTACCTCAGAGTCGTAGAGCGGAGTGTGGAAGAGCTTCCGCTTTTGTTCCTGGGGGGGGGGGGGAGAGACAAGGCTGTTAGTACTGCAGGTCACTTGTCTTTCAAGAAACATATGTACACAAACAAATGAAAGTCCAAACGCTATAGTATGTGTTCGCGAATGAAGTCAAACGCAACGATGATAATTCGTGACGTTTCGAATCCAGACGAAGCAAGAAACGAAGTCTCGTATTTCCGTTTCGTTCGATGAATATTTGCCGGTGGCTTTCTCACATTTAATTCCGCTCTTAATATGACTGATCATACACAAACTATATACGGAGGCACATACAAATACTTGTGTTGTATCAGTACAAGTTGGATATAGTTACATATCCATAATACAAAGGAGTTAGTAATCACCGTATAATTAAATATATTTTGAATGCCAGCACATTCATTCATCACCACACAATAAGACATCTGCTGTACATCAGACACACACAGACACACGAGGTGGACTTTTCACATTTCCCACGGGCGAAAAGGCGCAATTCACTCCACTCCTTAGAAAGAAGATTATCCGTTAATTAACGCTAAGGCGATCCAACATTTCGAACCGGACGACCAATTACAGCTGGGGAAGCCTCCTCCCCATCCCCCTTCCTCACCCTCACTTCCCCTTCCCCTCCCCCCTCCCCTCCCTCCCTCCCTCTCCCCACACACCACGACACGGTTACGTTCCGAAGTTTACAAGGCGACGAAACCGATTTTGTCCTTCACGGGACATTTCATCATAAATAATGCATGTAGTAGTGGTGATGGTGACAGTAATGGTGATGAATGGGGGTGAAGATGATGATGTCAAGGACTACAGTAATAACAATAATGTTATCAAAACACAGATATAATTACAAAGAAGAAAGGACACAGTGATATTGATCATGACAATAATCGTCAGCATCACTGTCGTTATCATCATCGTTATAATAATAATGGCAATAATAATGGTATAAAAACAGACTCTTTCTACTACTCAGATAAAAAAACAACAATTATAATATATTTTCGTAGTAACACTAGTAACAGCAATACAACAGAAAGTAAAATAAATATTGTTATAATAATACCAGTAATTGCGACGATGGTGGTAAGAGTATTTGATACAAACACAAAAACAATGAATAAAAACAACAACAACAACAATAATAATACTGATAATAATATCAGCTATTATTGCTATAATCATTATCAATAGTATTACTTCTATGCTACTGATAACTTTGATTATAATAATGATAATAATAATATCAATAATTAGAATAATAATCATGTTACTATTATAATTATTATCATATTTATTATCAACCATTATAGTAACTTTAATAATAACCACTAATGACCGCGATGTCCGCAAGCGCTGAATCAGGCAGCGAAAGAAGCACAAAAGCACAAAACGCCATAGCACGAGAATTTTTACAAATATGCATATTCGATGTTGGAAATTGTTGAAAAAATAAACGGGCGACGGAAAGTTTCTTGGGGAAACCTGGAATTTCGGAGAGTCTTTGTC
>NW_028234439.1:559914-564914 GCF_977035675.1 Penaeus japonicus
AAGCACCGCATATCAAAAACAAGAGCACAGCACTTTCATGTAAGCACTCGAACGAACTCGGAAACATCACTTTCCAAGCTGGATTTTCCTTTTTCTTCTCCTCTGCGCGCCACAAGTCACCCGTCTATATCTCGCACTATCACATGCCCGCACAGAGTCCATTAATGCACATGAAACTCTATGAAATCGAGATGCCGCCTACACCCTACACACATACGCACACACACACACAACAAAAACTCCCACACTTACGACCCCAAGCACACACACACACGCACGCACAGACGGACACAGGCCCAGCTGACCCGACTTTCACACGAGCGGTGGCGGCGGCGGCGGCGGCGGCGGTGGCGGCCCGCCTCGCGAAAAGGCACTCGCTCCGCCCGCACGACCTCTGAGCGGCGAGCTTCGGCCGACCCCACCTGTTCGCAGGTCGCAGCGCCTCGGTCGCGAAGGCAATTCATCCGAGGGAGAAACGTTGACGAGGCGCGTGTCTGCGCTTGGCACCAGAACGGACAATATTATTCCATAATACTAATTTAGCGACGTTTCCCGCGGCCGCGCCAAGACACCGGGGCGGCGGCCAAGAAAAAATGGCTCTAACGGAAAGGCAAGTGCAAGCACATCACCCCCCCCCCCGTGAAGGTCCTTCCCCTCTGCCCCTCTCTCTACCCCACCCCCTCTGCCCCCCTCTCTACTCTCCTCGTCCTCCCCTCCCCTCTTCCCTCCCCTCCCCTCCCTCCCTCCCTCCCTCCCTCCACCGTGCTGAGCCCCCTGGCTGCCGCCCCCCAGCCCTCGCCGAGCGACACACACGAGCGATGCACTTCCATCGCGGCGGGGAGTTCGCGATGCGCCTTACCCTCCTGTGCGCCAACCCTCGCTACACTGGCACACTACTCTCACGGAGCCCACACGCCCACTCCCCCCCTCCCCCGCCCCTGCCCCTGCCCCCTCCCCTGCCCCCTCACCTGCATCTTATACTTAAGGAGGAGGAGGAGGAGGAGGAGGTGCAGGGGGGAGGGGGAGGGGGAGGGGGAGGGGTAGAGGAGGTGCACTGGGCAAGAGGAAGAGGAGAAGGAGGGAGGGAGGGAGGGAGGGAGATAGAGGTGGTAGAGGAGGGAGATGGTGAGATCGAAGGAGGGGGGAGGGGGACGGAGGAGGGGATGTGTTGGGGATGGAGGACGAGGAGGAGGATGAAATGAGGTGGGGAAAGTCGGATAGGAGAAGGAGCAGAGAGAAGGGGAGGGGACGGGAGGGGAGGGGAGGGGAGGGGAGACCCTGAACGTCTCCCAAGGAACATCTACAACCCGCATAAAGGATTCTCAAGAACCCTGTGTTTACAATTCTTATGATTACTCACCTCTCTTTCTGTTCTCGAACGTCACTCTACTATACTCAAGCGCCCGTCTGCCCTGTCAGGACGACCCTCACCTCGTCAGAACTTTGCCAGCATCACCTCCTCGAGCCCATCTATCTATCTATCTATCTACCTATCTACTTATCTAACAAAAACACTCATCCCCCTGACATCCAACACCCTCATTAAGCTTTTGTCTTCGCAAAAAACCTATTACCTATAGCTCCTTCGCAATGTCTTCAAGATAACCACAAAGTCTGACAACCTCAAAGGCCTAGTAACGTTCATTTATTCACAAGACTAAGAAAGCGTGACAAATCTATCTACATTCCTCTCATTACTTACAACTGTAGAGCCTTTAGACCAGCCTTCACACCTCACAGTTTTCTGGTCCCGCTCACAAGTCCACAGAAAACAACAGCAAGAACAACAAAACGTATTCCCGTTCACACACACACACATATTCTAACCCTTTCCTTACAGCAGCTTCATCTGTCATCGCATCCTTCATAACCACAGCTCTCATCACCGGCGTCCTTATCAAGCCTAATGCATCACAATGTTCTATATAAGGTTCACCATTCAGCTATGCACACAATGCTGACAATGGATGCTAACACACGACCGAGAATAGAATCGCCTTCCGGTAGAAACAGCAGCTCGGGGAACACGGAACACCAGCTGGAAGTGATTTACCAAGGAGAAGGAGGGGGAGGGAGGGAGGGAGAAAGAGGGAGGAGGGGAGAAAGAGGGTGAGGGAGGGAGAAAAAGGGAGGGGGGAGAAAGAGGGGGAGGGAGGGAGAAAGAGGGGGAGGGGGGTGGGAGGGAATAAAGGGAGGGGGGGGGAGGAGAGAGAGAGAGAGAGAGAGAGAGTGAGAGGTGAGAGAGATGAGAGAGGAGAGAGAGAGGAGAGAGAGATGGAGGAACATGGGGGAGGGGAGAGGAAGAGGGAGGGAGGCATAAAGGGAGGGGGGGAGGAGAGAGATGAGAGAGAGAGAGTGATAGAGAGAGAGACTCGAGAGAGAGAGAGAATGTCGCGAGAGAGACGAGAGGAGAGAGAGCGAAGAGGGGAGAGAGATGAGAGAGAGAGAGCGAGAGACGAAAGAGGGGGAGAAAAAAGGGGGGGGGGGGAGGGAGGGGGGAGGAGAGAGAGCGATAGAGAGAGAGGAGGAGGAGAGAGTGAGAGGGGGGAAGGGGGAATAAAGGGAATAAAGGGAGGGGGGAGGAGAGAGAGAGAGAGAGAGAAAAGAGAGAGAGAGAGAGGGAGAGGAGAGAGAGAGAGAAGGGGAGAGAGAGGAGAGAGGAGAGAGAGAGAGAGAGAGAGGAGAGAGAGAGAGAGAGAGAAGGTGGGGGGGAGAGAGAGAAGAGAGAGGAGGAGAGAGAGAGAGAGAGAGAGAGATGAGAGGAGGATAGAGGAGGAGAGAGAGAGAGAGAGAGAGAGAGAGAGAGAGAGAGAGAGAGAGAGAGAGAGAGGAGGGAAGGACAGAGAGACGGATGTATGAATGGAGTGGAATGGGATAGGATGGCATAGGGTGGGATAATATAGGATGGATAGGATAGGATATGATAGCATGGGATGGAGACCTAGGGAGTCAATGAGTGAATGAGTGTAGTGTAGTGTATGATTTTTTTGCAAGCCCTATCCCTTGTATTTTCGCGTTCTTGACTTCAAATCCTTCGTCAGAAGAGGAGCTTGTCTCTCCTATCTATGGATCCATCAGGCGCTCGCGATCCCTGGATAACCAACCTCAGACGTGCTTATTCTTACTCACCTGAAGTCACCTCAAGCTGAACACTTGCATCATTCCGTCCGACATTCACATTCTCTCAGACCGGCGTAGGTTATCAATCAGTGAATAGGAACTCTCTCTCTCTCTCTCTCACACACGCAAACACACACACACACACACACACACTCTCTCTCTCTCTCTCTCTCTCTCTCTCTCTCTCTCTCTCTCTCTCTCTCTCTCTCTCTCTCTCTCTCTCTCTCTGTCTCTCTCTCTCGCACACAAATCAAAGCCCTCCTCGCTCTCTCGCCATCCATTCCAGCGCCACGCCCTCCTCCGGCGGACCTTAATCTTAATCCGGGCGAAAGGGAGCAAGATCTGCCACGGCGGTAATGCAGGCCCTCCATCGCTCGTTTCCACGCCGCGATGGAGACGAGAAGGACAGAGGGAGCTACAGGGAGGGAGGGAAGGAGAGAGAGAGAGAGAGAGGAAGGGAGAAAGAGAGAGAGAGAGAGAGAGAGAGAGAGAGAGAGAGAGAGAGAGAGAGAGAGAGAGAGAGAGAGAGAGAGAGAGAGAGGGGGAGAGAGAGAGAGAGAGAGAGAGAGAGAGAGGGAGAGAGAGAGAGAGAGAGAGAGAGAGAGAGAGAGGGGAGGGAGGGGGGAGGGAGGGAGGGAGGAGAGAGGAGAGAGGAGAGAGAAGAGAGAGAGAGGAGAGAGAGAGGAGAAGAGAGGGAGAGAGAGAGAGGAGGAGAGAGGAGAGGAGAGGAGGAGAGAGAGAGAGAGAGAGAGAGAGAGAGAGAGAGAGAGAGAGAGAGAGAGAGAGAGGGAGAGAGAGAGAGCGAGAGAGAGGAGAGAGAGAGAGAGAGAGAGAAAGGAGAGAAGGGAGGGAGGGGTGGGAGAGAGAGAGAGAGCGGAAGGGAGAGAGAGGGCTAGATAGAGAGAGAGAGATTGAGAGGAGAGAGAGAGATGAGAGAGAAAGAGAGAGAGAGGAGAGAGCGAGAGAGAGAGAGAGGAGAGAGAGAGCGAGAGGGGAGAGCGAGAGAGAGAGAGAGAGAGAGAGAGAGAGAGAGAGAGAGAGAGAAGGAAAGAGAGGAGAGAGAGAAGGAAAGAGAGGAGAGAGAGAGAGAGAGAGAGAGAGAGAGAGAGAGAGAGAGAGAGAGAGAGAGAGAGAGAGAGAGAGAGAGAGAGAGAGAGAGAGAGAGAGCGAGAATGAATGAGAAACGGCGAGCGTCTCACCTTGATGAGCCTGGCCATGTTCTTGGCGCGCCAGTAGGGCGGCGGCAGACACCGCTGGAGGGCCAGCGCGGGCTGCCCGCCCTTCTTGTGGGGGTCAAGGGCGCCGTAGCAACCGCGGAACAGGTCGCCCGGCCCGCCCATGAAGCTCTCCGACGCAGGGATGGTCGTGGGGCGTCTGCCGGAGGAGGAACTGCCGCTGCCGGAGAAGCTGGCCACGCCCATGCCGCCCCCGGCGCCGCCCGTGTTGGTGGTGGTCGTCGAGTAGTCGTCCTCGTCGTCATCGTGGTGGTGCGTGAAGGAGTGGCGGCGCTGCGACTCCACCGCCACCGCCGGCACCGCCAGCTGCACGCCCTCCTGCGGGAGAGACAGGATGCGTGAACATAGGGACATATGTGCACATATAGGCACACACACACACACACACACACACACACACACACACACACACACACACACACACACACACACACACACACACACACACACACACACACACACACACACACACACACACACACACACACACACACACAGTGTATATAATGTGTGTGTGTTGGAAAGGCCAATGTCCTACACTGGAATGATAAGAGCTAATGGTGATGATGATGATGATGATGATGATATACACACATATATACGAATAGATAGATAGAAAGATAGGTAAAGACAAGTAAAGAGTAA
>NW_028234439.1:572414-584914 GCF_977035675.1 Penaeus japonicus
AGGACAGAAATACATACGATTCGCCAAGAAAACGCACACATAAACACACACGCACTCGCGCACACACATTACACGCAAACAGAAACACAAAGACACACACGCAAACACAAACACAAAGACACACGCAAAAACAAACACACAAACACATACACGCAAAAACAAACACAAACACACACACAAACACAACACAAACAAACACAAAGACACACAAACATACACACACACAATACATATTAGCGTCGCATCGGAAATATTCAAGGAATGCTATGAAAGAGCACCGTCTTAGGCCGAAGCCCGTCATAACAAACCGTCTAATTCAATCCGAGAGTATCCGGTCATCGCCCCCCCTCCTCCCCTCCCCCCCACCCCTCGAAGCCCATCCGGATTATCCCTCGTGGCATCCGGATAATTAATCATTAACTCATTAACTCTTGTTCTGCGAGCCGATGGAAGGCAAACAAGGTGGTTTGTGTATCAGTACATTAGTGTCGCTTGTGTACGGACGATGGAAATAACTTAGGATTTTGTATTAATAGTCTGAGTTCAAGGGTATAATTCCTGTTATCCGAGTCCATGTCAATCTCTCCAATACCATACTGTTAATGGTCGACAAAAAAAAATCAAGCTCAATTTGCATTTCTAAAATAAAAGTGTATAAATAATAAAAGAAAACAGAAGGATATATCTGAAAAATAATCCGATTTGGCCCCAACGGTGAAGGGAGAAAGCAAAAGCCCCTAATAAACACAAATAATCGTTTATTATCATCTTTATCACCATCCTCATTATCATCACCGTCATCATCTTCCTCCCCCTTATCCTCCTCGTCATCATCATCATCACCATCAACACCACAGCCTGTTGGCCCCCCGGAAGTGCCCTTAGGGGCGGCCCTCAGCGCCCCGCCCAGCCAACTAATCTTGAGCGCGAGGCAGTTCATCTGCGAAAGATCAGTGGATGCTGCGGACACACGGTTCACTGGCGAGATGCAATCTGGCGGCGACAGGTGGGGACTAATTGCACGCCTCTTTGAAGAGTTCTTGCGATGCAATCGCCTCTGCAAGCACCAGTCGGATATGGCTTGACTGCATAATAATAGCCATAATGACAAAAACGACCACAACAATAACTATATTAATGTCGAGTTATGGTAGTGATAATAAGCAATAAAAATAATAACGGTAATAGTAATTATAATGATAAGATAATAACATAATAATAATAATAATGAAAAAAACGAATATAAATACTGATTGATAATGATAATAACGATAAAAATGATAAAGATAATGATAGTAACATTAATAAAAATAATACGGCTAATGATATAATTTCATGATAAGAATCAAGCAGTATAAAATTCATACGTCAGACTATAGGAAAAGTATGGCAAAGAACGAATAATTTCACAATACAAAACGCGTCTCAACTTTACGCTAAAACCTTCAGCAAAAATACGTAATGCCAATGAAAGCGTCACGTCGAACCGTTAATCACACATCTCGGAAGGATCCAACCCTTTTTTAAGACTCTTTCATCATTATTTGCGACGAACTTTTTTTTTAAATCACGGAAGGAATAGTTATCGTCAGTGACCGAGATGGAGACGATGAAGACGATGAAGACGACGATCCTGTTATGTTCCTTCGGTCTGTTGTCTCCGCGAATAAGGCGGCTCTTACGGGACTCTGGAACGGGTATTATTGTCCCGCTCGGCCGACTGGATGCCCTTCCGAACGTCAACGTGGGTCGGCTTATGAGGCTAATGCGGACCCCCCCCAACCCCCATAACAAAAAAACAAACAAACATAAATAACTTTACCAAGCGGAACAAAAATCCACAAACAAATCCATAAACAAAGACAAAGACGCCAACAATTCACTACCAAATCGAAGAAAAGGCACAGAGAGAATAACAAACACAGAATAGCCCCGAATTCACTAAAAAAACAAAGAAAAACACAAAGATACAACAAAAAGTAAAATAACCCTAACACTAACAAACAAACAAACAAAACAAAGACACTATCAAAACCAAACGAGCCACGACTTCACAAACAAACGCCAAAGAGGCAGAGACGAAGCCCCTAGCTGAAGGACGACCTCAAGCCTCGGGGCCTATGGGACTCGAGCAAGGACAAGAGGCATTCCTGGCGCCGAGGAAGGACAGCCGTGCTCTCACGCCCTCCTCGTGTCCGCCATCAACGTGTCAACAACCTGTTTGCCTTAAAAGGGAACACACACGCGCGCGCGAAGAGGAGCGCCCCTTTCCTCTATCCCTTCCCCCTCCTCCCCTCTCGACCCTCTCTCCCCTCACCCTTTCACCCCTTACCCTTCCCTCCCCCTCCCCTCTACCCCTTCCCCCTCACCGCTCGCCCCACCCTCTCTCCCCCTCCGCTACATCTTTCCTCCCACTTCTCCATCACTTCTCCCTCCCCACCCCCCTTACCCCTCTCGACCTCTCCTCCTCCTCCTCTCCTCTCACCTCCCCCCCTATCTCCCTCCGCCCTCCCCTTCTAGCAGCACAAAAGCTCATGGTTACCAAACACTCGATTCAGTTACACTTAAATAAATGCAACCCGAGGAGGAGGGGGGGGAGGGGGTAGGAGGAGGTGGGTGAGAGGAGAGGAAATATATGGTCGAGGAAGAAGAGGAAGCGGCGAAAAGAAAGGCGAGAAGCAGCAAATGAAGAGGGGAGGTAGAGGAGGAAGAGAAAAAGCAGAAGAGGATGGGACGAGTAGAAGAGGAAGAAGAGGAAAGGCAGAAGAAGAAGAGAAAGGGGCGAATAGAAAAAGAGGAAAAGTTGAGAAGCAGAAAATGAAGAGGGGGAGTATAAGAGGAGGAGGGGAGTCAGAAGAGGAAGGGACGAGTAAAAGGAGAATGAGAAGAGGAAGGGGCGATAAGAATAAGAGGAGAGAGTGAGTCGGAGAAGAGGAAGGGGCGAATGGACGAAAGGAAGGGCGAGAAAGAGAAAAGAAAAGCGAAGATACAAAAGAAAGAGGGAAACATCACCAAGAGAAAGTCTAGGGTGCCAACAACTACCTCTTGATGTCCCTGCAATTCCCCGAATATTACGATACAGAAAAAGTAAAATCATATAAATAAATAGAAAAAAAAACAGTCCTCTCAATAAACAAATACATAAACAAGAATAAAAACAAAGAAACGACTCCCACAACAATACAAGAAGAAAGAAAAGAAAGAAAACCAAAACAAAACACGCACAGCCGAAAATAGCCTCCGGCCTTTGGCTTGTCCCGTAGCTATGCCGCCGCAGATACAGGTGCAATAACAACACACACACAAACACACAAACACGTCGCTGCTATGCTCCATATGTACTTCCGGGTCCGCTATGTGGAGACGGGAAGCAAGACAGGGAGATGTTTACGCGGGCGTGGAACTCATACATTTCTAATTACTGACGGAATATGGTACAAGATGCAATGCAAATGAAGTCGGGGATTTTGCGTGCAACACCTCTGTCCTTCCCGCTTGCCGATGCAGTACGTCTTTTGTGTGGCAGAATCTCAGCGATGTTTATAGAATAACAGAATCTTAACTGGGATTCTCGCTCGCTCTCGTGGAGTTCTTTTGCCTTTGATTGACAAGACTTTAAAAGGAGAGAGAGAGAGAGAGAGAGAGAGAGAGAGAGAGAGAGAGAGAGAGAGAGAGAGAGAGAGAGAGAGAGAGAGAGAGAGAGAGAGAGAGAGAGAGAGAGAGAGAGAGAGAGAGAGAGAGAGAGAAGAGAGAGAGAGAGAGAGGGAGAGAGAGAGAAAGAGAGAGAGAGAGAGAGAGAGAGAGAGAGAGAGAGAGAGAGAGAGAGAGAGAGAGAGAAGAAGAAGAAAAAGAAGGGATAGATCGATCGATAGAAAGATAAATAAACAGATAAATAGATAGATAGAGGGAGAGAGAGAAAGAGAGGAAGAGAGAGAGGAAGAGAATAGCAAACGGAACTCGACAGCGCGTGCGATGAAGCGTCAGAAGAACAGCACAGCCACCCCTCCTCCCCCTCCCTCCCCCTCCCTCCTCCTCCTCGCACGAACAGAAGAAACCCCAGCTTCGAGTCATTATGACCTCGCTGGCACTTGCACTTGACACTCGGTCCACAGAGACTGCCAGGAGGAAAGAGAAAAAAAAGGAGAGAGAAAATACAGGGCCTGCCTTTCGTGTCATGACAGTTGGCACTTTCCTTCCCCTTCCTCTCCTCTCGCCCCCTTTCTGCCACCCTCTTCAGCCCCCCTTCTTTGGCACCATTCCCCCTTAACCCCTTTCTTGGCACCATTCCCCTTGATCGCCTTTTCGGCACTATTGCCCCTTAACCCCTTTTGTGGTACCCTTCCCCTTTAACCTTTCTTTGGCACCATTCCTCCCTGCCCGTTTTTTGGGCACCCTTCCCCCTTAACCCCCGTTTGGCATCCTTTCTCCATGACCCCCTTCTTTTGGCACCATTCCCCCTTCACCCTTTTTTCTCCCTTAAACTCTTTTCATGTCTCTCCTCCCTCAACCTCCTTTTTGGCACCCTTTCTCCCTCAAATCCCCCTTTGGCACCCTTCCCCCTCAAAATCCCCCTTTGGCACCCTTCCCCCTCAAAATCCCCCTTTGGCACCCTTTCTCCCTCAAATCCCCTTTGGCACCCTTTCTCCCTCAAATCCCCCTTTGGCACCCTTCCCCCTCAAAATCCCCCTTTGGCACCCTTCCCCCCTCAAATCCCCTTCTGACACCCTTTCCCCCTCAAATCCCCTTTTGGCACCTTTTCCCCCTCAAACCCCCTTTTGGCACCCTACCCCCTTTTTGGCACCGAAGGCTGTGCTTGGCACGCAAAGGCGGCATCTTGTTCCCAGAGCTATCCTCACCGTGGCGTTTTTCCCGCCTCCCGCCGCCCCGCCCCCGAACGCGCGTCATGCGCATGGCGTTTCTCTTCTTGCGAGTGTGTTCTGTTATGATTCTCTTGCGACACTTCGTAACCGACTGGCGTTCCTTTTAGCTTTAGTAACGTGGATTTATACTGAACTTGTTTCATTACTTCCTAAGTCTTTTTTTTCTGCCCTGAAATTTTCATCATATTGGATTTCTAACTTATACCCGATACCCAAAACTTCTCCCAATAATAACTAAAGTGAATCCTGAAAATAAAGCTAAAAACAACAAGGGGAAAATGACTGAAGCTCCAACCAGTTCTCTGCATGACAGCGGCGAAAACTAACGACATGTCGGGTTCAGTCTTGCAGTTCCGGAGAGATATCTCCATGTGCGACGTGATTCTGGATTTGACGTGACATGTCTATCTATAAAAACGTTTCCATGTCTTGAAAAAAAAACAAAAACAGAAAGATAGAAAAAAAAAACGGGAAGGATCTCGAACGTCCTTTTTCTACGCGACCGCGAAATCTCGAGACCGAGAGAGGGTCGGCGTGAGACTGTAGTGGCGTCGAAGGCCCGTCTGTCTGAGGGGGGGGGGCTGATATGTGTCTGTTTAGTTATGTCTTTAACATGTGCACTGTATGCATACACAAACACACACACACACAAACAAACACACACATGCACTGGACCTCATATATCACCAATCTCTTTCATCTCTCTCGCCTTTCCTCCCACTATTTCCGTTTCTTGATATCTTGAAGTATAATCGTTTTCACATAACACTTCAAATGAGTGAATGATGCCGAGGGTGGAAAGGGAATAGACGAACAGCCACACGAGACCACTCTGATGCCCACGACGTCACACGAAGCAGACGCGGATACAGATTTTTCCCCAGAGGTCGAAAGCCATAATGCTGTACCCTCGGCCACTCGACAGCAACAGTATCAACAACAGTAAACACACCAGCCACTTTAATTAAAAATAATGATTCTGCTCCGAATACTGACCCGCTGAACCCTGGAGTCCACTATAGATTGCTTTAATCATCACTTTTTCTTTTATCATCACTTTTTACACATAGATGGTTCCACAAGCTCATAGTCGCCACGAATCCATTAGAAGGCTTGCCTGAATTAACCTGTTTAATAATAACGTTAATACCGATAATAACAGTGAGAGAAAAAAAAATCCCGAAAATTTAAGGAATGCAGTAAACAGGTGAAGTCAGGTAGGCCTAATAATTGGCTTCTTGATGACTAGGCCTAATAACTGAATTCTTGATGACTATATAAACATTTGTGAAAGCATTACATGAAAAAAACAAAAACAAAAAAACATTAGACAGTCCCCGGCGCCTGTGTGTCAATGACAACAATAAACCATAATACTAATACTACTTTAAGTTCTACTATTATCAATAAACAATAACAATAAACCTTAGATAAAGAGACTGTGCACCGTGTTCTAAGACGCAATAAAAGGTACACAACGAGGATGTTGCAACTGCAAATGATCTTTTTGTTGCAATACTGGCATGCGATCCGGACGAAGTTAAGGCAATGGAATTGGTATCATTGGCCAAAAGGGATGCGTAGGCGGGCACGCGAGACCCAGTCCAGAGAAAAAGGGCGAGAGCGGGAGAGAGAGAGAGATAAATAGAGACAGAGAGAGCAGGGGAGGAGAGGGGAGGGGAGGGATAGATGGAGGGAGGGGGAGGGAGGGGGAGAGAGAGAAAAAAAAAAGAGACAGAGAGTAAGAGAGAGAGAGAGAGAGAGAGAGAGAGAGAGAGAGAGAGAGAGAGAGAGAGAGAGAGAGAGAGAGAGAGAGAGAGAGAGAGAGAGAGAGAGAGAGAGAGAGAGAGAGAGAGAGAGAGAGAGAGAGGAGAGAGAGAGAGAGAAGAGAGAGAGAGAGAGAGAGAGAGAGAGAGAGAGAGAGAGAGAGAGAGAGAGAGAGAGAGAGAGAGGAAAAAATACGTATGTGTGTCAATAGTTATCAGTTCATATCTGCATTCCTATACCAATTAGCAGGAGCGATCTGAAGGGCTTCTGTTTCTCTCTGGGAAGGGTTAGGATACGAGGAAGGAGGAGGAGGAGGAGGAGGAGGAGGAGGAGGAGGAGGAGGAGGAGGAAGGGGAGAATGGGGAGGAGGTGGAGGAGATAGAAAAGGAGGAGGAGAGAGGAGAGGAGGAGGAAGAAATAAGAAAGAGAGAGAGGAGGAGAGGAGAAAGAAAGAGAGAGAAAGAAGAGAAAGAGAAAGAGAGAGAGAGCAAGGCAAAGGAAGAGAGAGACAGAGAAAAGAAAACAAGAAAGCACGAGCAAAGCGAAAACAAAAAATCGAGAGAGAGCTTAAAGAGCAAGCGAGCCAAAAGGAGCTCTGCGTGACCCAGACGGCCCGCCCGCACGCACGCCCGCACGCACGCCCGCACGCAATACAAGTACGAAAGGCTGTCGGCCCTCCAGGAGAAGTAGCCTCCGACACGAAAGGCTCGTCGCGCCGGGGTTGGCGGAGAAGACGAGGGAATTAAGACGCTGCGTTGACCTTGCCCGCGTCAATAGGAACGACAGGTCTTGTAAGCGACCCCTACCCCTACCCCTACCCCTACCCCCCTACCACTCTCCCCTCTTCCTCTATCACCCTCTCTACCCTCTCTACCACACCCTCCCTACCCCTTCTACCACCCCCTACCACTCTCCCCATCCTCCCTACCCTCTCTACCCCCTCTACCACCCTCCATACCCCCTCTACCACTCTCCCCACCCTCCCTACCCCTTTACCTCCTACCCTCACTCTCCCCCTCCTCTACCCCTCTACCGTCTCTACCACCCCCTTACCCCCTCCCTACCCTCTCTACCACCCCCTACCACTCTCCCCACCCTCCCTACCCCCTCTACCCCTCCTACCACCCCCTTACACCCTCCCTACCCCATCTACTACTCTCCCTACTCCCCCCCCTACCTCCTGCTCCTGCTTCCCACCCTGCAACTCCCTTTCACTAGCGGTCAGTTGCAACCCACAGACACAACAAGGCTATGACAACAATGAAGTGATGTATGTGAGGGAAATATAAGAAGAAGCGAGGAAGAAATCAAGAGAAAGAGAGAGAGAGTGAGGGATAGAGAGAGAGAGAGAGAGAGAGAGAGAGAGAGAGAGAGAGAGAGAGAGAGAGAGAGAGAGAGAGAGAGAGAGAGAGAGAGAGAGAGAGAGAGAGAGAGAGGAGAAGAGAAGAGAAGAGAGAGAGAGAGAGAGGAGAGGAGAGAGAGAGAGAGAGAGAGAGAGAGAGAGAGAGAGAGGGAGAGAGAGAGAGAGAGAGAGAGAGAGAGAGAGAGAGAGAGAGAGAGAGAGAGAGAGAGAGAGGAAGGAGAGAGAGAGAGAGAGAGAGAGAGAGAGAGAGAGAGAGAGAGAGAGAGAGAGAGAGAGAGAGAGAGAGAGAGATCGGCCTAATATTATTTAACCACCAAAGTTCTACAGGAAATACACCGATAGTGCAAACTCCCATTACTCTAATCTCCAGCGCTCATCAGAGGCTGAGGCCAAGAGAGACGAAACGAAAAAAGAGTTCTGTATCACCCTCGCAACACGCAACAGGTGTTCGCTCTTACTTGGCTTCGAATAATGAATGGAAACTAGACCTCGCCTGCCACAGTCAGCGAGTCATAACAATCAGTCTGCAACTTCATGTAAATCTGCACATGCATGTTTACATAACTTCACTCGCCAACTAATGGAGACATTAACACAATTTCCATTTTCTTTTCTGATCAGCAGCGGTGCCTCTGACTGCTTTACATCACCCGCAGCTGTTGCTGGGGATTGGTGTGGCTGACTGCGTTTGGTTGATATCATTTTATTTACGTATTTATGTATACATATATATAAATATATATAATATATATATATATATATAATATACATATATATATATATATATATATATATATATATATATATATTATATATATATATATATATATATATATATATATATATATATATGTATATATAAATATAACTGGCAAAACACTCTTCCGTGTTGATAAAATGGCAGATAAACCCACTATACACAAAACTTATTTATTAGAAGACGAGACATCCACCTGGATTTCATCTTCAGGTCAGACCCGAAGATGAAATCCAGGTGGATTTCGAACTGTTGTCTCATCTTCTAATAAAAAAGTATGTTTTGTGTATAGTGGGTTATATATATCTACAAAGAGAGAGAGAAAAATCTCCCTATCACATCCAAATATCATGTAAATCAACAACACACACACACACACACACACACATATACTATATATATATATATATATATATATATATATATATATATATATATATATATATCATATATGTTATATATTATATATATATATATATATATATATATATATATATATATATATATATATATATATAATATATATATATATATATATATATATATATATATATATATATATACATACAATATACAATACACACACACAACACACACACACAACACCACACACACACACACACACACACACACCACACACACACAACACACCATACTATATATATATATATATATATATATATATATATATATATAAATATATATATATATTTATATGTATATATTCACAAACATACGTAAACGTCGTCAGCCACGCCAATCACCGGCAACAGCTGTAGATAAACATCCACGCACAGAGCTCCCAAACGCGGCCTCCATAAAGCATAATTGACAAACGACCTCTCGGAGGCCACACCCGCCCCGACCGTCACAAAAATGATTTCACGGGACTTTTACTTCCCCGAAAACACTCGCTGCGAGACCCGTTAAATGTAGCGTTAATGATGTTGTGAAATGCGTTGTAGTTAAGGCTGCCACGTCCACTAAAATGATGTCGAGCGCGCTGTGATATCAGTTATTTATTTATTTCAATCTTTTTCAACCAAATCGCCCTCGTCTCGCTTCGGGTTGTGGATGTTTGGGTTGTTGTGTTGCATCGCGTTCAGGCTTTATCTGCGCTGAAAAAAGTATCGATTTATCTAGGTGTATTTTCGTCTTTATCATTATTACTGGTGGCGGTGTTATTATCATCATCATCACTATTATCATAATCATCTTTATTATCAATATTTGTACGTTTTTATGTTTTACCTCTCCAGTCAGGTGTGTCCCTACGATCCGTAAAACGTTTATGGGACCATCGTCTTTCGCGCGCATATTAGGCTAGATTAATAAACATGTAAAAGGTTCTAAGACGTACCTCGTAAATTCCAAATGGCATATAAGTAAAAAATCATACAAAACATTATAATGACTTCATTGTACCTCGGTCACTCAGAACTTCACCCATACATACCTACTGTGACAGTATGCTAATGGTTCTGCGTGACTTACGGTTCATGCCGTCGCTTCTAGAGCAGTGGTTTCCATGGCCACTGCCAAGAACCACGAGATCTAAATGCCTTTCCCAACGGATCCCCAGATCTTGAAAAGTCTGCCTGTCTGCTCAGCAACCCAACTCATCACCTAACAACGAGTGTGTGTTTCAGATGAAAGCCGTAAGCCCTAATTAAATGGTGCAATAGATATCAGAACTAATAAGAAAGACGTTTTGAAAATCTTACGCCGGAGCCTCTTACAGCTTTGAACTCGACTCGTGGAAAGCCAGACTACCTCCCCGGGTCTGGGCGGGGAACCATTGTTCTAGCTTGTTAATGGATCTAGTCCTCTAATAGTTCCTGCCCCTCAATTGACTGACTCGGAGGAGGCAATTGCACAACCAGCCTGGCAACCACGCTCGCCAGTCGCTCCGGGAAAAGGCAATGAATGACGAACGACTAACTGTAGATCTGTTCAGGAAGCTAGTAATTTTCCTTCTTGGTTACCATATATTACATCATTATCGAAACTATTGCTTTTCTTATAGATGTATATTCCTCGATACACCGCTCCATAAATCCAGTGTTGGTTCACATTTATGTTTGCAGGGGTAAGAGTGGGGGGTGGGGTAATTAGTGATACGCCAATGACGTCACTTTAAAGACTTGCTTTTCGATTCCAAGAGAAAGATGAGCTGTGCCATGGTTACTATTTATTTTTACTTCTTCTTCATTATTCTATTTTTTCGCCCCTCTGTCCGTATTAACAATCAAACTTTCTCCTTACTCTCTCTCTCTATCTCTCCTTCCACATCTTCTCACGACCAGGTCATCCCCGTGAGCGCACAGGATTGCACTGCACCTTGCAGTGTTTACCCACCTGGCTCGGACAACGCAAGACACTCACGCTCAACACGATCAGCTGTATCGTTGCGTCATCAGGTCTGGTGGGGTGGAAGAGGGGGGGCGGGGGGCGAGGTTGATAGAGAAAGGAGGAGGAAGGGAGGGAGGAAGAGGGGTGGAAGGGGTAAGGGGAAGAGGAAGGGGGGTGGAGGGGGGGGGCGAGGTTGATAGAGAAAGGAGGAGGAAGGGAGGGAGGAAGAGGTAAGGGGATAGGGGGAGAGAAGGGCGATGGAAGAGAAGAGGGGAAAGAGAAGGAGGAAAGATGATGTAGGGGGAAGGGGATAGGGGAAGAGGAAGGGGGGTGGAGGGGGTAGGTGAAAGGGGGATGGAAGGGAAGAAAGGGAAGGGGAAAGGGAAGGAGGAAAGGTGATGAATGGGACAGGGGCATAGGAGGAGAGGACGGGGGTGGAGGGGGAGGGGGAAAGGGGAAAAGGGGGCGGAGATAGAAAAGGAGGAAGGGAGGAGGAAGAGGAAGACATAGAAGAAGAGGAGGGCAAGAGGTAGTAAAGAAAGGAGTAGAGAGGGTGGGGGGATAAGGGAAGGAAGGGAGAGAAGAAACGTCGGGAGAGAGGTGGGAGGGGAGGTTTAAGGGAGGAATAGGGATGATGGAGGGGGGGAGGGGTGAAGGGATGAGGGTTTGCGGGGGGGGGGGGGGCTGTTATGTCAACAGGGAAGATGATACGCGAACATCAACCGCGACGGCCGAGATTGAGATAAACAAACAAGCTTCAATTTTCACCTTTCGGCTGACTTAATGATTGTTACTTATTTTACTGACAAGGTCTTATAAAGGGTCTTATACCTGTGATCATATATACGTTACGGACACAGACACTGACACAGACACACACAAACAAAACAAAAACGCAACATACCCAACACAATCAATCCAGAAGCAACACGACACGCCCACAAACACACGCTACTTACAACCATACCTACGCCCTCTCCCCTTCCCCTCCCCCCCTCCCACCCCTCTCCTCCCTTTAAAACAACACATGCAAACCACTCTCACATATATTCTAAATCCATCCCTTGACTCCTCTCAGCGAGCGACCCTTCATGCCGCCGCCTCTGGGGAGGGGGGCAGGGGGGGGGGGAGCCAGGTAGGCGTCCCGCGCAGCCAAGTGGTGCTGCTCTACTTGGCTGGCAGAGGGAGGGAGGGAGGGAAGGGAGAGGGAGAATGGGAGGGAGAGAAGGGAAGGGAGAGGGAGGATGGGAGGGAGGATGGGAGGGAGGGAGGGAAGGGAGAGGGAGGATGGGAGGGAAGGGTGTGGGAGGATGGTAGGGAGGATGGGAGGGAGGGAAGGGAGAGGGAGGATGGGAGGGAGGGAGGGAAAGGAGGGGGAGGA
>NW_028234439.1:587414-589914 GCF_977035675.1 Penaeus japonicus
AAGATAGGGAGGGAGGGAGGGAGGGAGGGAGGGAGGGAGGGAGGGAGGGAGGGAGGGAGAGAAAGATAGACATATAAATTCATAGACAGAAATATATTGCGATAGAAAAAGAGTCAAAGAGCCAGAGAATGATAATGAAAAAGACAAAACAAAACAAAAAACAAACAAACAAAGAAAACCCAAAGCAAAAGCACAGACCAGCAATCAGCAGAACGAACCGCTGTGAAGCAAGAACAAGCAAGAGCAAGCGAAAGCAAGCAAAACCAAGCGAAAACAAGCAAAACCAAGCGAGCAAGCAAGAGCAGGCGAAAGCAGGCAAGCTAGAAAGAGCAGCAAAGCCCGCTGAATGAGGCAACCCGCACAGGATAAGTGGATGAAAAGACTCAGCGGTGGATGAGCTGACTACGACCAACAAGGTCAGCTGCTGACAGATGTGTGTCAGGAAAATGATAGTCGAAGGATGAAGTTGAAGGAGCAGGAGGAGGAATAAGGGGGGGAGGGGAGCTTGAAGTGGGGAATGAAGGCAAAGGTAATAATAATAATAATAAAAATGATGATAATGACATTGATAATAATGTAATAAGAACAGCAACAACAACAATAACAATAACGATAAGAACAATAACAAAGTAACAATAGATAGAATGATACTAACAACAACAGCAAAATTGAAGATACCGATACGAAGACAAACAACAACGAAAAAAACAACGAGCAAATGGAAGCGAAGACCCAGCCTACAGTACGCGAAGTGGGTCAGGGCGAGCGGCCGCTGCTGAGGCCAGGAGGAGGCTGTGCTGACCGCGGGGGCGTAATGGGCGGCTATGTGTCCTCGCGGGGGCGTTTGGACGAGTATGTATCCGCGTGGAGGCGTACTGGACGGGTATGTGGGGGCGTACTGGACGGCTATGTATCCGCGTGGGGGCGTACTGGACTGGTACGTATCCATGTGGGAGATTTCACATATGCGCGCGTAGGGTATGGATCTGTGTAAGATGAGTTGGACGGGTATGTATCCACATGAGGACGAAGTGAGCGGGTATACATTAGCGTGGCGGCGTATCAAACGGGTTGTATATCCACGGGTAAGTATCCGCTCATGAACACACTCAGCCAGATCAAATATCCGCAAAAACACATTATATCCGCACAGAGGACGACGGCGCTGACAATGCTAACGTATCCGACAGCTGTGTATCCAACAGAGGAATCCAAAGTGCAAAAGATGAGGATGTACCCACTTGGCCGAACGAGCAGCGCTTAAGAGAGAGAGAGAGAGAGGGAGAGAGAGAGAGAGAGAGAGAGAGAGAGAGAGAGAGAGAGAGAGAGAGAGAGAGAGAGAGAGAGAGAGAGAGAGAGAGAGAGAGAGAGAGAGAGATGGAGAGGAGAGAGAGAGAGAGAGGGAGAGAGAGAGAGGAGGGGGATGGAGAGAGGAGGAGAGAGAGAGAGAGAGAGAGAGAGAGGCGTGGCGTGAGAGGAGAGAGAGGAGGAGGGAGAAAGAAAGAGGAAGGGGAGGCGGAAGAGAAAGAGGCTGGCGGGAGGATGGAGGAATGGTGGGAAGGAGGAGAGAAGAGAAGGCAGGGGGCGTGGGGAAGGGAGGAGAAGGAGGTGGACTAGAGATAGGGGAAAGGTGAGTGTGCGGAGGCAGAAGAAAGTCGGGGTGGGGGACGGGGGGGGGGGGCAGATGCTGAGGAAGGGGAAGGGAAAAGAAAGAAGATGACGACGAGGATGAGAGAGAGGGATGAAGAAAGGTGTGGCAGAAAGAGGGAGGGAAGGAAGGGAAGGAGTGGTGAGAGTTAAAGGGACGGCGATTGTGAAGGCCAGTAGGGGGAAAGGGGAATAGATAAGGAGGAGTCAGGGAATAGTGAGTTAGATGACTGGGTGGGGGAGGGGGTAATGGAGGGGGGCTATAAGGAAGGAGATAGATGACTGATGGGAGGGGGAGGAGGGGAGGATGATAGGAGGAGTTCATGTATGGTGAGCGCTGGCAATGGGACTGGGACGGCTGGGCTGAGTCTGACAGAGAGCGGTGGAGGGACTGTGTCAACGGCTGCATTCAGGCAAGGTCGATGTCTTGCGCGCGTGACTCTGGGATTTTTAATGTGGTTATTGTCTAACTCCATCGTGCATGCAGACGGGATACCGGACAACTATACTCACATCTCCTTTGAAGTGCAGAGACTGGTTCCTGTTCACCCCAAGAGCGTCTCCTTCTTAGTCTAGGTGTTGTTCACATTCCTTTCATACGAGACGCTTACGCCTTCGCACCTGCCATACATTCCGTTCTTATGATGCGACATTACGCATTGGCACGATGTTACCTACGTTTATTACACTTTGCATTTTACCCCTCCACCTGGGGGGTATCTGAGTATTATTTCACTACGCACCACCCTTCACATGTTTCCTTACAGCACTGCTCACACTACGCATTCACAACCCTAACTGTACCTTTAACACTGTTTCGACCATAAGGTTACACTTCGTCACCTGTTACTCT
>NW_028234439.1:594914-604914 GCF_977035675.1 Penaeus japonicus
ATATACAAGTAAACACACACACACACACACACACACACACACACACACACACACACACACACACACACACACACAACACACACACACAACACAAACACACAACACACACACACACACAGCAACGACTGGAGCTCAAATTGCAACACGTTTTCGCCATTGACACTGAAAAGGATCTCGGCCTCAGTACGAAAAAGCACTCTCGGTGTAAATTCGTAAAAATGAAAGTTCGTTAAGTTCGTTAAAAAACGAAACTCGGCCACAATGAGAAACAAATATGAAATCGTCCCTGTGTTCATGTTCGCTGATACAGTATCTGGAGGTGATAATACACAATGATTACAATGCATTATTCAAATAATCAAAAGTGTCACGCCGGAGGTATGAGTGCATGATCGTACCTATGGCATTGACTTCCTCTTCCAGAAAGCGAGCAACGTGACTTAGTTCCGGACAAGCAATCCCACTGATCAACTTTTTCTGGCGTCTGTTGTCCTTAAAGAGTTGCCACAGGCACATACACGCAGTCACAAAGGCAGATATAAACACACAGACACACCGTGATAAACACAAATACAAACATAAACACAAACACAAACACAAACACACACATATACGCACACAGATACAAAAACGCATACAAACTAACACACAGACACAGAAACACACAAAGGGACACCCACACACGCGCACGCAAACACACATAAACACACAAGCACTTCCTGCCGGGTCCAGTGTTGCGTTGGTCGCCTTTATCGCTCGAGCTTATCACAACGACTTCTTTTCGCCAGAGAACCCGCAGCCGCTTCACCTCGATCGCCCGCCAAAGAAGCGTTTCATTTCGAACACACTTCGTGCAGAATATATGACATCTCAGCCGCGCACAAACATACACACTCATGTAAACGCATAGACTCAAACACACCACACTTTCTCTCTCTCTCTCTCTCTCTTTCTCTCTCTCTCTCTCTCTCTCTCTCTCTCTCTCTCTCTCTCTCTCTCTCTCTCTCTCTCTCTCTCTCTCTCTCTCTCTCTCTCTCCCACGCACACACACGGCTCTGTTAATGTCTAAGAAGAAATTCTTTACAGGATACATCAGATGACCCAAAGTTCTAGCACGAGCTCTTCCTAATGAAAAGACTCCTTGTAAATTAATTATCTTCGAAATCTCTCCCCTCTCCCCTCTCATCTCTCTCCGCGCCCTACTCTCCCCATACCCCCTCCCCCTCAACCACCTGCCCATCCCCTCATCGTCCCGTCCTGTCTCTCTCTCTACCTACCCACCTGCCCAGTGCCCCCTCCCCCTCTCACCACCTGCACCCCCCCTCTCTACCTACCCACCCCCCATCCCACCCACACCCCTCCTTCCCTCCATCCAGACAAGAGAAAATACTAATCACCGCTGCAATATAGTCTTCGTGGTAATACGATAATGACATTGCACAAAGGACTACTGACTGAGACTACTGGCTTGTGACGTAGTACATACGTAGAGAAAAGGGAGCACAACGATAATAAGAATAAGAATAAGTTGAAAGAAGAGTGAGACTAAGAGCAGGAGAATAACAAAAAAATATATAATATGATGTAAGCAAAGGATGAGTGAGTAGATGGGCGAAAAGACGTAAAAACGAACGATATACAAATCCTCTGGAAAAAAATAACCGGCTAACGAGGAAACGAAAGAGGAGGAAGAGGAAAAAAAGGGAGGAGGAGAAGGAGGACAAAGATAAAGAGGAGAAGGAGGAGGAGGAGGAGAAAGAGGAAAAAGGAGGGGGATGAGGAACAGGAAGCAAAGGTGCAAGTGGAAGAGATGGTCGAGGAAGCGGAGGAGGAGGAGGAAGGAGGAAACGGAGGAGGAGGAGGAAGGAGGAAACGGGGGAGTAAGTAACGGGAGTACGACGTGAATGAGGAAGAACTCGAAACGGAAGCAGATGACGAAGGAGATAGGCAGGAACGGGTAACGGAAGAAGTTCATTTGAAAATAAAAGGAGAATAAGAATAGGAATAACAAGGAGAATAAGAATAGGAATAAGAAGGAGAATAAGAATAGGGATAAGAAGGAGAGGAGTAAGAAGGAAAAGAATAAGAATAATAAGAAGACGACGAAAAAGAAGGAGGAGGAGTAGACGAAAAGAAGAATCAAAGAAAAAGAGAAAAAAGATAGAAGGAGAAGAAGTGAGTTGAGAAGAAGAGTGTGGTAAATAAAGTTATTAATAGAAGAAAGAGGAAGAGAGAGCAAGGAAAGTGGACGAATGGAAGAGGAAAGGTGGAGTAAAAGCCTAGGGAAGGGGAGCGACGGGGAGGAAGAAGTAAAGAAATCGAATAAAAAGAAAGAAGAAAGAAGAAGAAGAAGAAACAATGACTGAAAAAAGCAGAGGAGGTTAAGGAGGAGGAGACGGATAAGGAAGGGGAGGAGGAGGAAAAGTAGGAGGAAAAGGAAGAAAAACAGGAGGAAGAGAGGGAGGAAAAGGAGGAAGACGAAGAGAAGGGTGAGGAGGAGAAAAAAAGGAGGAGAAGAAAAAAGGAGGAGGACAAGAAGGAAAAGAAGGAGGGCGAAGGAGAGGCGGAGGTGCCGGCCGTGATAATGACAGCGAGCAGTGTCCAGGCAGCAACTATCCGGACATACCTGCCTCATGACTCACCCTGCCCCCTCCCCCTCCCCCTTCCCCCTGCGGCTCCAGTACACTGCGCCCCTCACTCGAGCATCATCACGTGCCCCCCCCCCCACCTCACCCCTCTCCCTCTATTTCTCTTACTCATTCTCTCTCCTTTGCCCCTCGCTCTCTTGTGCCTTCCTTTCCTCCCTCTCCCGCCACGTCTGCCTGTTCTGATTCCCTTTCGCTCTCTCACTCTTTCTCTTTCTCTCTCTCAATTTCTTTCTTTCTCTCTCTCTCTCTCTCTCTCTTTCTCTCTCTCTCTCTCTCTCTCTCCCCTTTACTCTCACTCGCTTTCCCCTTCGCCCCCTCTGCCTCCTCTCTCTCCCTCCTTCCCCCTCTTCTGGTGTCGACTGAATAACCAAGAACGCGAGGGAATAAGAGGATGAAGGGGTGCGGGGGAGAAGGGGGGGGGGTAAGGGGGAAGGGGGGGTAGGAGCGGAGTGCCTGACTGCCACTCCCGGAGGAGGAGTAGCGATCGGAAGGAAGTCGTTCCGGAAGCGCGCGCCGCCGGTCTGGCCGAAGGGGGCGAGCGAGTGCCAGGCTTTCGGCGAGCCGACGTCAAAACCTGCGCCGATTCCTTCTTTTCTTCTTCTTCTTCCTCCTCCTCCATCTTATTCTAAATCTCCATTTTTTCCATTTCTGCCTTGTCTTCTGTTCTTCCTCCTTCTCATTCTCGTCTCTTTCCATGTTCTTCCTCGTCTTTCTCCTTCTTCTCCTCTGCCTCCTATCTTCTTTCCATCCCCTCTTCTTCCTCCTTCTCATCTTCCTTCATATTTTTTTCCTCCTCCCCCTCCTCTTTCCCTATCTTTCTTTCCTCTACTTCCTCCACCTCTCTTTTCTCTACTTTCTCTACCCTCTCTTCCTCCATCTCTCTTTCCTCTACTTCCTCCGCCCCCCTCTTCCTCCATCTCTCTTTCATCTACTTCCTCCTCCTCCTGCTCCTCCTCCTCCTCCAAGGCATACGAAGGGCCAGCATAATCAGCGTGTTTATTTACATACGTAGATGCGTCAAGAGCGCTGTTCTGGGTTACATGCGCGTTCTTCTACGTAAGTTCACCGCAGTTCTACCTCGTTTTCCTTCTTGGGTTCGACTGTCCTTATTTTCACGTAGTTAATCCCTTTCCCCTTCCGTAAACTTTTCCTGTGTCTCTTCTTTTCCCATTTGTCGCTGTTTTTCCTCGGTGCCTCTTAATTAACGGCGTCTTACCGTTGTGACTTGGTGCTGTGTATTTCCATAGGGTGTGTTTACCTCCATGTATTCGCACCTTCTGGTGTAACATCGGTAGCTTATATAATAATAGCAGTAATAATAATAATAATAATAATAATAATAATAATAATGATGATAGTGATGATAATAATACTCTTAATCTTAAGCAAATGAGTGAGAGGAGTTCAGGTCAAGACCCTGGTATGCCATTTAGAAGCAAAACAAAAACAAAACAAAACAAAAAAAACAAACAACAATAACAGATATATACATATAGTCACTAATCTAATCTGTGAAACCGATTTCTAACCCGAAGTAATTTACATAATAGAGAGCTTTCGTCATTTGTCACCTGTCTCCTCCCCCCTCTCCCCGCTCCTCCCTCCCCTCCCCGCCCCCACATCACACAATGCCCGGGTATGGCACGTTGCTTTATCAGCCCTGAAAACGCAGATGCAATCCTCAGCCGTGCAATAAAAGCCGAGATTGGAACGACACCCGCTCCTCCGGCTCCGATTCTCCGGGAATGCTGCATAGGCCTACATCCAAATAAACTACCATACAGCTCTTCCTGTGCGTGACGTCATTCCGTTCCCACAGGCCGCGTGACGAAAACGAAAGTTCCCTTTTAACGAAGCGAAGCGAAGCGAAGACACCTCCCCCCCCCCCGTCGGTCGTCCAGCGTCGTTCTGTCGGGTTTTCTGAATACATTTACGCGCGCGAGACTACCTGGCTCTCTAGCTCGAGGACCCCCCTCCCCCCCTCCAGCCCCACCTGCCACTCTTGTTTAAGATCTTCATTTAAATAAGGGATCTATGCTCGGTGTAAATGCTGTTAACATCTTCCTTTCTCTCTTTCTCTCTTTTTTCTTCTTGTCCTTGTTTTTAATCTTCTGCTCTCGATTCTGCCAAACAACTAAAATATTTACACAACAATAACAAAATATTTTTTTTTTGCTTAAAATAAAAACAAAAACATCATTTAAAACTTCCAACCTTAAAACCAACCCTTGAACATACGTTAAAACATTCACAAAAAAACACCCCAACCTTAAAACATCATCAAAAACATACTAACAACATACTTTAAAACTTTAAAATACACTTTAAAACTTTAAAACGCACAAATAATAAAAACACCCACCCACTGACAATATCCTTTAAAACACGCCCACCTTAAAACATCGCCAAAAACACACCTAAAACAAGACAGCCCCCACACCTTCGCGATATCCTTTAATTAAAGCACCCCATCCTAAAACCCCCTTAAAACATTCAACCTCTAAGCCGATCCTTAAACCTTCCAAGTCATGAACCGAGGACAGATGAGCCTCCCTTGACCCTTCCGCGCATCTCACGATCCATCATGCGCATGACAAAAGGTCACGACCATTAATTCCTAGAAGGAAGGAGGGAGTGTGAAAGGCAATGAATAATGAATGGTATTGGCAAGGGGGGGGGGAGGGGGGGCGGGGTCAGGTGTGTACTGGTAGAGTAATGGGAGATTGGGGGGAAGGGGGGTACTGGCAGAGTAACGAGGTGGGGGTGTATTGGTAATGTAACGGGGCATGTGCTTGTATGCGTGGGGGGGGGGGCAGAATAACGGGGGATGGGAAGCTTATTGGCAGAGAAGAAAACGGCGAAAAAGAGTAAAACGGTGACAAACTGTGAAGAGAGATGGTTCAAACAGGGTGGAAAAGTGATACAAATGGTGGAAACCGGACAAAGACAGGTGGAAAACAAACAAAATGAAAACAAAGATGAAAAGCAGACTAAACAGTGTGAAAAAAGTGAAAAAAGCAGACGTCGCAGGTTTGATATAGATCAAACAACCCGAAAAGCAGTGAAATGAAAAAGGTGGAAAACGGGCGAGAAGCACAGTGATTTCCCCCAAGCGAGACGCCGTCACGGTTAGTCACCACTCAAGCGTCAGCATATACGGCATTACGTCATCAGCCGGTCTGTAAACGTCAGCAGCTAAATTTACGGCCGTCATACTCCCCCTCCCCCTCCCCTCAGTCGTCTGAAGGCAAAGCACAGGACAAGAAAATGCTTGAGAGTGCTTGACACCTCTCAAATCTCAAATCTCAAATCCCAAATCCTCACAGAAAAAAAACAAAGAGCCAAAGTAATAAGAAAAAGTAAAGAAAGACACAAAATAGAGCAACAAATACTACAACTAATCAAGTAAGAACGAGAGAGGCGAAGGAAGGGCGATAGGTGAGAAAGGCAACATTCCAGAGCGAATAAGGAAGTCCGAGAGGAAGGAGGGAGGATGGGGAGGGGGGAGGGGGGAGGGGGAGGAGATGAGACGAAGGGGGAAGGGTAGGAGGGGGAGTGAGGGCTGAAGAAGATAGGGGGAGAAGAGGTGGCAAATAAGGATGGAGAAGGGGGAGGGGGAGTATAGGAGGCAATGGAGGAGGAGGGAAGAGAAAAGAAAGAGAGGAGGGAGGGAGAAGGAAGGAGAAGCAAAGGAGGAGAGGGGAAGAAAGAAGAAGAAAAGAGGAGGAAGGAGGAGGAGGAGGAGGAAGGAGGAGGAGGAGGAGGAGGAGAGGAGGGGGGGAAGGGAAGAAAGAGAGGAGAAGAGAGAAAGGGAGAGGAGGAGGAGGAGGGGAGGAGGGAGAGGAGGAGGAGGGGAGGAAGAGGGGAGGAGGAGGAGGAAGGGAGGGAGGAGGGAGAGAGGAAGGAAGGGGGAAAGAGGAGAGAAGGAGGAAGGAGGGAGGAAGGGAGGGGGAGGTAGCCAAGGGGCAACACCGAGGTAGCAGCAAGGTCGTTTCCACAACGGTCACCGCGCGCCAACTCAGGGATAACAGAAAAAAAAGTAAATACAAACCAAACGCAACTTCAGTCAACGCAAGACAAACCAAAACAAGAGACAAACGGAGGAACAAAAGCCGCAAAAAGGTTCTTAACTATCGACATATGTGAAATGATAACAAAATAAACATGAACATAAACATTATAATGATAATGATAATAATAATAATAAAAAAAATAGCATCAATGAGAAAAAGATAGCAATCCATAACATGAACTTTTACGGTTTCAATATACCTTAAAAAAAAAGTAGAATCATTTTCAAATGAGCCATTTTACCGAGCCATCTGTCCTCGACATTCCACTCAACTCGTACCAAAACGATTCATTTCCAGTTCGAAAATGGATGTGAACCCAAACCTGTTCTGTTCCCACTCAATCGATGTCCGAGCAGTTCAAACCTTGCCCTAAACCATTCACTTTGAAGTTTATTGTGAACTTTCTCTCGAGTCGAAAAACCGGCGTGATGGTGCACCGACAAGGGGCTGTAAAAGGTAATGCAGATGACCCTCCCTCTGTCGCTCTCTCTCTCTCTCTCTCTCTCTCTCTCTCTCTCTCTCTCTCTCTTCCCTTCTCTCCTCTCCTCTCTCCCCCCCCCCACTCTCTCTCATCTCTCTCTCTTCCCTTCTCTCCTCTCCTCTCTCCTCTCTCTCCCCCCCTCTCTCTCTCACCTTCTCTCTCTCTCTCTCTCTCTCTCTCTCTCTCTCTCTCTCTCCCCCCCCCCTCTCTCATCTCTCTCTCTCTCTCTCTCTCTCTCTCTCTCTCTCTCTCCCTCTCTCTTCCCTTCTCTCCTCTCCTCTCTCCCCCCCCACTCTCTCTCTTCCCTTCTCTCCTCTCCTCTCTCCTCTCTCTCCCCCCACTCTCTCTCATCTCTCTCTCTCTCTCTCTCTCTCTCTCTCTCTCTCTCTCTCTCTCTCTCTCTCTCTCTCTCTCTCTCTCGCTCGCTCGCTCTCTCTCTCTCTCTCTCTCTCCCTCTCGCTCTCTCTCTCTCTCTCTCTCTCTCATGTCCATTTTTCCTTTGTTTATTCTTCGCCGATTCACTTCTATGATGCAATCACCAACCAGGATGTTTATTCACTTATTTTTTCTTAAATGCTTGGCCAGAGAATGCTTATAATAGAGTGAAATATATATCTTTATAACTTTATTCTTTAAGAGTGATATTTCTGCTAAATTCTGCTAAATGTCAACCATCCGCCAGAGTACAGTTACCAGGCAATATTTAATAAAACCAGAGAGAGTGCTTCAAAGAAAGGATCTAGACCAGTGATTTCCAAAGTGTGTGCCGACATTATCTCCTTGGTGTGCCGCGGGAATAATATAATTTTGCTAGATTTCGAGAATTCCTCACACTGATCAGCGAGAATAAGTCTAAGACTATATATACATATATGTATATATATATATATATATATATATATATATATATATATATATATATATATATATATATATATACGTATATATATATATATATATATATATATATATATATATATATATATATATATATATATATATATATATATTATATATATATATATATATATCAAAGGGCAGGTGTGCCGCCAAAATATTGGTTGTCTCTTAGTGCTCCGTCATACTGAATAGTTTGAAAACCACTGATCTTGACGGAAGCAAGGGGAACAGGGAGAGGAGGAAAAAGGGATGGAAATGTAAACACACACACACACGCACACACACACACACACACACACCGTTTCACTTTCTAACTTCGGATCGACTCGTTTTCTTCTGATTCGATGATCGTCCTATTGAGAAACAAACTTCAATGTCTGCCGACACGGAAAAATTAAAAAGAGGTTCATTAAAAGTTTGCAACTGCTGTTACCCTTCACCATCCTGCTGTAACTCTTCACCATCCTGCTGTAACCCGTCACCATCCTTTTCTACTTTATCTTCGTCTTATATCCTTTAGCGTGGTTTACTGCTGTTCGCTGGGCTCATTGGGCATTCATGACTTTTTTTCGGGGTATCTAGCAGTTCCTCAAGGCCAGCTGTTATTTACGCCCACCAGCGTTGTGTTCCGACCGCAGATTATACAGTGGCAGAGAAATTCACTGTACACAAAGGAAGGTTACTGAAAAGAATGCTACGGTAGATTTTTTTTTCTTTTCATCCGTGCAGTGAAAAGAGAGAGAAAAAAAAATATGTACGGTTGCTTCTCCTACGTCATTCAATCCTACATTCATCACTGATTATTCACGGAATGCCGATGTCTCTCTAAAGCAGAGGCGCAATAAGCTATACGACCCAGAGTGACCTCGTTTGACTTGGTCTGTCTTGTTTATGATCCGAAGTATGCTTTTCTCGGACCTAGGATTGTCCCGCTTCCCTCCTCTTCCTCCCCTCCCTTTTCTCGGTTCCCTTCCCGTCCCCTTTTCAGGCACGTTTCCCCACTATTCCCTCCCCTCCTTTTTCAGGCCTGTCTTCTCCTCCTTACTTCCTCAGGCCCCCTTCTCTTTTCAGTTCCTCTTCCCTTCGTCTCTCCCTTCCCTCTCTCCACTTCTCTCCCCTATCCGACCTCTTCCTACTTTAGCCTGTTTCCCCTTCCTCCCCTCTCTCTTTTCCCTCTCCTTCCTCTTCTATCTACCCCTCATCTAGTTTCCCAAGGGTGGGGAGGGGGAAAAGGCGGGGGGTAACACCAGTCAACGCTCATCACTCATTCTCATGCTTACTGCTTAATGCGCTGAGCCCCCCCCCCCCCCACCATCTGAGGGTCTCCACCGGCTGCGGTATTTTCTCTCTCCGTCCCTCTCTCCCTCCATCGCTCTCGCTCTCTCTCTCTCTCTCTCTCTCTCAATCTCTCTCTTTCTCTCATTCTGTGTCTCTCTCTCTCTCTCTCTCTCTCTCTTTCTCTTTCTCTCATTCTCTCTCTCTCTCTCTCTCTTTCTCTCTCTCTCTCTCTCTCTCTCTCTCTCTCTCTCTCTCTCTCTCTCTCTCTCTCTCCCTCCCCCCCCCTGCCATGCGTACCTTTTTCCCGTGGCGAGTGTCGTCCTTGAAGCAAATATGTCGAGGAGCCCCTTTAATCACTCCAGCATCTCGAATAATTTTCCAACGCGGCGAGATAAAAACGGGGAGCGCGGGTTGCCCATGGCGACGCCACTTTCACCTCCGTCGATGGTTGCCACTACGAAATATCACCTTGTCCCCTCCCCCCTCCACCCCCACCCCTTCCCCTCCCCTCCCCTCCCCTCCTCCTCCAAGGCCGCTATGGACGGAACGTTCCGGCCTTTTGTGCCTAAAAGCAGAAATATGACAGATAATAACTTAATTTTTACATCCTCCTCCCTTAT
>NW_028234439.1:609914-612414 GCF_977035675.1 Penaeus japonicus
TATGATATATATATTATATATACACACACTATGTATGGATATATATATATATATATATATATTATTATATACTATATATAAATATATATATATATAAATAATACATATATATATATATACATATTATAATACATACCTATATATATATATATATATATATATATATGGTATATATATATATAGTACATATATATATATATATAAATGATAGTATATATATATATATATATATATATATATATGACTATATTATATTCTATATATATATATACACACACATACGGTCGGGCACAAATAAACATGGATATGTAAAAATTAAACGGTATTTTGCCACACACACACACACACACACACACACACACACACACACACACACACACACACACACACACACACACACACACACACACACACACACACACACACACACACACACACACACACACACACACACAACACACACACTTAACACGCGACGCGACACAACACACAAACACAACAACACAAACCCCACCACCCACAACAACACACAACAAAAAACACACAACGGCACGCAGCCAGCCACGCAAGCCTGTCTCCATGGCAACGGACGCAGCGGACACTCACCACGATGTCATGGTCGTCGATGGAGGAGGGCGTGCAGGCCGAGAGCTTGACCTTCCGGGTATTCCAGAATCTCGGGAATGTGTGGAACTGGGAACTGGAACGGCGTGCCCTTGGCTCTTCCCTGTTGGGCATCCTCATGAAATCCCAGGTCATGGGGAAGAGTGGGCATCCAGGGCAGGGCAGGGGAGAGGGAGGGAAGGGGGGAGGGAGGGGAGAGGTCAGAGGAAGAAGAGGAAAGAGAAGGTGAGAACAGCAGGTCTGGGATATGTGTAGGATGCACGGGGAAGGATGGGAGGTTGAAGGATGGACGTCAAAGGAGAGGGAGATGAAGGACACGGATAAATAGCCTCTAAAAATGCAGACAAGGATTACAAGGCGAGGGAAGGAAGGGATAGGACACAGGGAGTAACGCCAACAACAGTAACGAAGAAAGGGGGAAGCCAAGAGCCAACAAGACACACTCCAGGAGGGCAGATATCCAGCCTAGGGCCCAGCCAAGGAGCCAAGGATACCAGGACACCTCACGCAAGGACCGGAGCCAGAGTCAGCCGACCCCGTGACCTCGGAACAGTCCCATGACACTCTTGTCTCTCGGCACTTTTTCACATTGTTTTCAGGCACCGATCAAGGATTTTTTTTCTCTCTCTCAGACCGAAAGCACTGGTCTTATCTCGGGGCAGTCACATCTTTGATAAGAGGTTTCTGAGCTGCAGAATTCAAAAGGATTAATCTTTACGCATCACTTCATTATTTACATCTTAACACGGATACCCTCTGTTTTGTTTTCTGTTTATTTTCGTGTTTTGAGTTCACAACGTAAAACGACAGAAATAACACTCAACTCTGATGCGACACATATATACTTTTTGTGTGCATTGCATCCTTTCTCACTTCCTGTGCAACAGAAAGCTCAAAATGTGCAACAAGACATCAGAATTCTCCTCTGCGGAGCATAACCTTAGGTCAGGAAAAAATACAGTTGACCACAGTTACCTCACACTTCGGTAGTCCTCCCACAGTCACGTATATCAATATGAATATATAGCTTTAGATACATATGTACATATGTACGCATCCTACAAACATACACACAAACCAGTACACAGTCACACCAGAAAACACAGTCACTTACCAGTCTTTACTCAAACACACACACACACACACACACACACACACACACACACACACACACGCAACACCACACATCACGAAAACGCACACAACAGCACACAAGATTCAACGCACCAGAACACAACACACACGATCACATCTCGCACACGCACACAAAACACACACGATACCCAATACATATCAGACGAAACCACAAAGGTATTCACATGCGGTTCGCACAGATGAGAAGAACAATCAGTGACTACCACTCCTCCAGCTGCCGCGGAAGGAAGCACCTCCACAGGACCTGACCACAAGGGATGACTTACAGAATCACCGCGTTGGTGTGGGTATGAGAGAGAGAGAGAGAGAGAGAGAGAGAGAGAGAGAGAGAGAGAGAGAGAGAGAGAGAGAGAGAGAGAGAGAGAGAGAGAGAGAGAGAGAGAGAGAGAGACGAAGCGAAGAGAGAGAGAAGAGAGAGAGAGAGAGAGAGGAGAGAGATTCTTGAGAGAGAGAGAGAGCGAGAGAGCGAAGAGAGAGCGAGGAGGGAGGGAAAAAGAGAGAGAGAGAAGGAGAGAGAGAGAGAGAGAGAGAGAGAGTGACGGAGAGAGAGAGAGCGAGAGAGAGCTAGAGAGAGAGAGAGAGAGAGAGAGAGATGAGAGGAGAAGAGAGATGAGAGGAGAGAGAGAGAGAGAGAGAGAGAGCTGCCATCCCGAGACCGAGCTGTGAGCAGAACTTGATAAGGTATTTTGTTGGGGTCTATGTCTGTATCACAGGAGTGAGA
>NW_028234439.1:617414-639914 GCF_977035675.1 Penaeus japonicus
TTTCTCTGTTTTTTCCTCAAAAGGACTTGCAACCGGCTCGAATCCCCGTCTCTTCGCTCTCCTTTTCCTTCGCTAAGCTAATGGGAAGCCGTTTTCTTCGCTCCTTCGCTCCTTTCCGCTCAAAACACCTACTGGCAAGACAATTTATTTTTCTCGCTGCCTTTCATTCGACAGACTCAGCAAGAGGACCAGTTTTTGTATTTATTTCGCTCTGCACACCGTATCCTGTGATACCATCTTTATTTATATCGTTTTTTTTCAGATGTTGTCACAATAGGCTTTGTCTTGTATGAAAAGACCAGTGTTATGTTTGGACAAAAACACCTGTGTGTGAGGCGCGCGAGTGTTTATGTTTCAACAGGTGTGTATATGAAACCAAGGGTCAAAGCAGGTGTTCAAGATAAACAATATAAGCGTCCCTTATTCAATTACCTAACAGAACTTTCAGCGTAACATTTTTAATTCGTACTAACTTTGCCAAATATACTGAATTACTATTAGTTATGGCTGGCTTTGTCCATCAACAGAGTAATTGGTGATAAAGAATAACAAAAGTAGCATTTAATTATATATATAAAAAATAAAATAAAAAGGTTTCGTCAAATACTGAAATCGAGTAAAAATGGAGAGTAATCGAATAAAATAAAACTTGGTGTAGTGTACTAACACTCGTACATTTAATCATACTTTGGTAAGAACAATGTAGTATATTTCATCCAGATATACATGTTAGAGAAGGACATATATATTAACCTTCCAATCGGCAAATCAAACTCCGCACTTTGAAAATAACTTGACAGTAGCGTTTGCTATTTGGCCTCACTATATCTTCGTTAATATTACAATAATTCAGACAGAAAATTCATCTGCTCTTAAGCTGTTGAAATAAAACAATAACGTTTTTTTATGATCTCTAATGGCTCGTAAAATAATATATTATCATTCATTCAAGTATCTGAACACATTAAACGTCAATGCTTTTACATACGAAAGAGATTGGTTCTTATTTTGAACCTTCATGTTGCATCATATCGAACTTGCAATCACAAACATGATGCGCCAAATAGCACCGCAGAATTCAGGCAAATGATTGAACCTCATAAACAGTGGCGTTACATTCTAGGCTCCAAATCGCTTAATAAAGTCATTTACTCTTGAATTCCTTAAAAGATAAGTGCACGGGTATTACCTAATCAAAGTCCGGGAAGTATGAGTATCATTTACTTTGTACACTCTGTAGGATACGCGCATATCGCTATCACTCTCTCTCTCTCTCTCTCTCTCTACCTCCCCTCTCTCTCTCTCTCTCTCTCTCTCTCTCTCTCTCTCTCTTTCCCTCTCTCCCTCCCCTTCTCTTTCAATGCTCTTCTGTTTTTACTCTCTCTTCCTCCTTCATTTCCCCTCTCTCTCAATTTTTCCCCTGTTTCTGTCTCTTTCTCTCTCCCTCTCTTCCCTTCTATCTTCATTTATTTTTTTTCTCTCCTCTTGCCCTCTTCCTCCCTCCGTCTCCCTCGTCTTTCGCTTCTCTTCTCTTTTTTCTCTCTCATCCCTCCCATTTTCTGTCTGTCTCTCTTCCCTTCTCCTTTATCTTATTTTCTCTCTCCTCTTTCCCTCCCCCCCTTTACCTCGCAACGATACATATTTTGTCGTCGACTGTCTCAAAGTAATATCTCGTTACAAAATTTAAAAAATTATCTTTTGAGGACTAAATACAAGTATGGATACGAGTTGCATGACATACCTAATCTTGCACCCTCTCTCCTCCCGTGTAGACGAAGCCTCGCACACACCAGGCATATCACATCACACCTCAAACTATTCAAGTACACCTCATAAACATGTAGATGTAATTAAATGAAACGATCACAAGAGGAACCGACTATAAATCGTGACGCTCCGAACCAAGAGTTTCTCATGGGTCGAAGTGAGAGAAAAAAAAGAAAGAAAAAAAAGGGGGTTCTGAGTCGGCCGACGAGGAATCTTTGGTGGGTTCGAAACGTCACGATTTTCATTATGTTCCTGTTGTGACTGTGTTTAATTATATCTATGTGTCTATGTTGCTGTGTCGGTGTTTCTATTTAGGTGAACTTAAACACCGTGACATGTCATCATCATCATCTCACGCACGCTAAGATATGGTAGTAAATGCCAGTGTTTTCTGTGCAGGGCTTTAGCGTGCATGGCGAGGCGATACGGCAGAGAGAGCGGCAGGGGCGAGATCAGGGCGCCCCGTATGTGGCAGCAGGGGGCGGTCTGGGGACAAGGCAGCAGGAAGCGAACAGAGGCTGTGTCAGCAGAGCCGTGGGGGGAGCGAGCAGGGGGTGAGGCAGCATGAAACAGCAGGGAGCAAGTAGGGGTTTGAGGTTGAAGTAGCAGAGTGCAGACAGGGCAAGAATTAGCAGGTAGCAAGCAGAAGGAAACGATCAAGGGTTGAAATAGCAGGTAGTGAGCAGAGGTTGAGGCATCAGAAAACAGGCAAAACACCCCCACACGTGGCCTTATGAAGCGAGCAGGGGAAAGCGGCAGCAGTGAGGACTGAGCGCCGTGCATGTGGCGGCAAGAAGCAAGCAGAGGGCTGAAGCAGCAGGGAGCCAGCAGAGGGTCGAGGCAGCTGCTGCGCGTGGCCACAACCACTCCAGTGAGAGAGCAAGGTGGCGAGGCATAATGGGGCCGATTCATGCAACCGACTTGGTATTTTTCTACCTTCGCTAACAACCCCTTCATTTCACCTCTGGCTCTCCCGGGTGAGGGTGGGGGAGGGGGGAGTGGGGTGGGGGAGGGAGGAGTGGGGTGGGTGAGGGAGGAGTGGGGTGGGTGAGGGGGGAGTGGGGTGGGTGAGGGGGGAGTGGGGTGGGTGAGGGGGGAGTGGGGTGGGTGAGGGAGGAGTGGGGTGGGTGAGGGGGGAGTGGGATGGGTGAGGGAGGAGTGGGGTGGGTGAGGGGGGATAGGGATGGGTCAGGGAGAGGAGGGAGGGAGGGAGGGAAGGAAGGAGGGAGGGAGGGAGGGAGGGAGGGGGGGTCTCACAAAGCTCTTGGTGCACCTCACGTGGCGTTTGTAGTCGTGCGTCTGTCTGTCTGCTTGTGTGTGTGTGCGAGTGTGTGCGCATTTTGCTGGTTTGGGTGACTTTTCTGTTTGTGTTTTGTCATCTGTGTGTGTCATCTGCTCGCGACTGAATGTGTGCTTTCGCCTGTGTGTCTAAGATTGGATTTGTATTTTTGTTTGTGTGTTTTGTTTATTTTAGTTTGTGAATTGTCTTCGTTTGTTTTCAAGTGTACGTGTGTATACATGGGTGTGTGGTGTGTGTGTGTGTGCGTGGGTACGAGTATGTGTGTGTCTGTAAGTGTGTAATTGTGTAAGTGTGTAAGTGTGTGTGTGTGTGTGTGTGTGTGTGTGTGTGTGTGTGTGTGTGTGTGTGTGTTTTTGCGTGTGTATTGTGCGGCGTGTGCGTGTGCGTGTGTTCGTGTTGCTTTCGTATTCGCGAGCGTGGTCGTGTTCACGAACCAGGATGTGCCTGCGTACGTGTGGCATTACGACTGCTACATCTCAAGCGGCTCCTTTATGCTTTTAGGAGTATTTACAATAACAAGTGTATATTCTGTGTGGCTCTGAAGTGTGCCTGAGAGAAGGAAAGTGGCCTGTGTCTTTGTCTCTTTAAGATCACCGTATCGTGAGCTGCCTCTCTTCTGTGCGGACAGACCCAAGGAAATCGACGCCTGTGCTTCTGCTTGCGTGAGGGCTGCGTCCGTGCGTGGGATTGCATGAGGGATTCATCTGTGCTTGTGATTGCACGAGGCTTCGTCTCTGCGTGCGATTGCGTGAGGCATAACGTCGTAGCGTGACTATTCAATGAGAGAGAGAAAAAAAACTGCCCTGCAATGTGCGATATGCGGCGCTTGGGACCACGAAGCGGCTGTTGTATTTAAGAAGAGGCTGAATGTCCGGAGAAAAAGGTCAATGGTCGGGAAGGAATACTGACCAAGAGGGAAACAAAAATATATGAGTGAGGTGAAATGTGAAAAGAAAAATTCAACGCTCCATAAAATCCTCCAAAGCCATCTAAAAAAAAAAAAAAACATTAAAATAAGCCGAGGAAATTCAAAGACCGAGCGACAGCGTAAACATGTTCTGCAAATGATCATCAATATCTGAGCCCCGACTGCGGAGCGGGCGCAACAAGGATCCAATATCTTCAGACGGAGATCGCAAGGAAACGGGAGCGCGACCTGAGGAGGAGCAGGATATCCGTGTACTCGTAACGAAGCAGGAATGCAGAAGCAGCCGATGCAGCAACAGGGAGCGAGTAGGAGGCGAAGCGGCAGCCGAGTGGAGCAGCAGGGAACGGGCAGCAGGAGAATCAGCAGAAAGCGAGTAGGGGGAAAGTCAGCAAGGATCGAGCAGGAGAAGAGTCTGAAGGCAATAAGCAGGGAAAACTCAGCAGGGAGTAAGCAGGGGAAGAGTCAGCAGGGGCCTAAAGGAGATTCGAGACAGAAGGAAGCAAGCAGGAGCAGAGTCGGCAAGCAGAGGGAAGGCCAAAGCGGATTTCAGAGAGATTCGAATCAGCTCGCACAGCGCGGGAGAGCGAGTGAGCGAGTGAGCGAGCGAGCAAGGGCGCCGTAGACCCCGAGGCGACTCTTCCCAACGTCTGACGCAACACGGACTTCGCACAACTATACATAATGGACATGATATAATCTACAGCACGGCCTGGCACTCTCCCCCCTCCCCCCTTCCCCGTTCCCCGCCTCAGTCCCCTCGACCCACGCCCACGCACCCACGCACCCACTCAGCCCTCAAAGAAAGTCAATCTGCAACTTTTTTTTTTTAACTATGATTCTAGTCGGTCAATGAAGTTCGGAGGTTGAAGGTATCTCTATCATCACTCTCGCCCGTGCGGTTGCGAGTGAACACTCACACACACACACACACACACACACACACACACACACACACACACACACACACACACACACACACACACACACACACACACACACACACACACACACACACACACACACACAGAAACGTAAATACACAAAAGCCAACGTAAAGTAAAATCCTAAGAACCTCGATTCCTACTCCGTCCCCAAGAAAGTACAGTGTCACCTTCTCTGCACCATATCCCCCCCCCCCTACCACCCACCGACGACCCGCCAGACACCACGCCCACGACCTGTCAGGCACCTACACCTTACAGGTCAGCCTCCTCTCCCGCCGTCCAGGTCGCCCTCCACCCGGTGCTGGTATAGCGAGGTCCTCCTCTGACCGCCAAGAGGCCCCTGAGTCAGGTTCATGATTAGGAAAGTCGCCACACCAATAACTTAATTTCATGGGCGCGACCGACCATTGCTTTCAGACTGCCCTCAGATCCAGCGCTGCGGTCGCTCGCTCCCTCGGTCGCGTCTCTCTTTCACTTTCTCTCTTTCTCTTTCTTCCTTTCTCTCTCTCTCTCTCTCTCCCTCTCACTCTCTCTCTCTCTCTCTCTCTCACTCTCTCCTGTCGATGACGTAATGGCACGGTGCCAGCCATTACGCAGTCCCTCGTGCAACTTTCTGCTCAGCGAATTTGCAACTTCACAAATAAGGCCATGGAACTCGGCTGCAAGCGGGGATCCTCACGCGCAACACGCCGCCGTCAGCAAGGGAGGTCTGAAGCTAATGTCCATCGTGCTGACTGCAGCGCAAACACTAATACGGCCTCTCTCTCGCAACGCGAAGATGATCAACTTTATCAACCAGCCCGTATTATCTCTGCTTCGGTGCGCACTTGGCTTCCACGATCCCTAACCTAACCTAACATAGTCTGGGCTAATCATAACGTGACCTAACCTAGCCTAACCGAACCTAATATAACCCAACACCGAGTAACAAAGGGTGCTTGGAAACACCGGGTATGACCCTCATTTGTTGACTATGTTGCATGCCAGGTGGACGACTTGGCAATCGACGTCAACAACTGAGACATTGCAATGGTCGGTTATAAAACAGAAATGCAGACCGAGTCCCCATCTCCCCTAGCCACTCGCCCTTAACTAATGCTAATCGTTTTAAATCATTTTGATATCCAAACTGCCTCTTGGTTTTGCATTCTAATTGAACCGCTCTCTGGTGGAATTAGGCATGAATATAGAACGCGTACGAAGGATTGGAAATAATCTGTAACGGTCACTGGAATTCAAATAACTCTAAAACCAATAAGTCCGTAAAACGACACAGATTATCTGCCTTTCGACACGTTGATCAGCTGAATGAGGCCATAAAAATGTCTTTCTTTCCCGCCCACACGAAACAAAGTTTCCCGCCTCCGATTTTCTTTAATAAATTGGAAAAAAAATCAGGCAAATTACGCCAAAAGGATATTGAGAAAAATATCCAGAATCCCACGACATTTCATCGGTTATCTTTTTAATATTTATCACAATATTAATATTAATCATAATAATAACAATAACAATAATAATACTTAATAACAATAACAAAATAATAACAACGTTTATCACAGTAACAATGGCAACTAAGTAGCTTGAACTCTCCTGCAACGCAAAATAATTCTTTGCCATTCATACTTTTAACATCAACAAAATAGAGAGAGAATGAGAGATAGGTGGATAGATAAATAGATTGACAGAGAGAGAGCGAGAGAGAGGGAGGGAGAGAGGGACGAAGGGGGGAAAGAAAGAGAGAAAGAGAGAAAGAGAGAAAGAGAGAGAGCGAGAGAGAGAGAGAGAGAGAGAGAAAGAGAGAGAGAGAGAGAGAGAGAGAGAGAGAGAGAGAGAGAGAGAGAGAGAGAGAGAGAGAGAGAGAGAGAGAGAGAGAGAGAGAGAGAGAGAGAGAGAGAGAGAGAGAGAGAGAGAGAGAGAGAGAGAGAGAGAGAGAGAGAGCGCACAAGAGAACGACAGCGAAAACAAAAGCCGAACCCGACCGCGCCTGGTGAGCCCTCGCTCTCACAGTACCGCATCTTGACCGCATCGTGGCACTCGGGCCGTAAGAAAGGCAAACCTACTGACACAGCACGCACGCACGCACGCACGCACCCTCCTCACCTATGCAACGCCAAAATTCATGTTGATGTTGCCTGTCTTCAGTGCTCGAACGTTAAGACAGGCACACACACACACACACACACACACACACACACACACACACACACACACACACACACACACACACACACACACACACACACACACACACACACACACACACACACACACACACGCACGCACAGGAGATAATCACCAAAGATAGCCCATAAATTCCTCTCTCGACGCCCTCTCGTAGGAGGTGGAGGAGGGGGGGGGGTGAGGGTGACCAGCGGCCTTAATCCGCCGTGAATTTCAAGGCAAAGAAAGAGATCCACAAGCGGGTATTACATCTCGCCATCGACACCCGCGCCCAAAAGCCTCTCTCTCCGCACGCCCGCAAGATCACGGACCTCGCCCCCGCCCCCGCCCGCCCACCAGCCGACGTGGCTCCAGCGCGACCAGGATGGTGAAATGCCTCGACGATCATGTCAGCTCATTTCCTTTCTCAAATCATCGGACAATCGCTCGCCTTGAGCTCTGTGGATTAACTTGTATGCGGTGATGCACTTGTATGCCTCCGGGTTAGCTTTAGCTTGTATGCTCTGAATTATGCCCATTTTTAGCTTTAGCTTGGATGCTCTAATTTATGCCCGGTTTGACGTTAGCTTTTATGTTTTATCACTATCCATTTGTGCTTATCTCTAGCTGTAGTTCTTATGCCTTCATCTATGCCCTTCTATGCCTTCAACGATCATGTGGCTGATATTATTTACTATCATGAATGTGAAAATTAATAAAGCAAAATATATCCTCAAGACCACATCTACAAATCTCCTCTTTGTTAGTCACGTATGATGACAAATAAATAAAAACATTATTTATTCAACAAACAATTTTGGTTTTATCCTAAACCACACCGTATGCGTACTAAGCGACAAAACGCACATCAGCCTTAATAATAATCTCAGCAGTCTGTTAATAAACCTCAAATCAATTCAGCAACAAAAACGACAAAAGCAGACGCACAAAAACGCCTCACTGAAATTTCATCCATGGTTCCATAAGAAGAGAACAGCCTCGGCCTTTCGTTACTGAACAAATACAAAGTCGGGACCAAAAACTCGCTCCTCCGAGAGTAACACCTGCTGGCGAGGCCTTAACGCAGCGATTCGGACGCGGTTTCAGGCGCGTCTCGGCCCAAGACGAGAGAAAGAGAAACAGAGAGAGAGAGAGATGAGTAAATAGAAACACAGAGAGAGAAGAGAAGGAGAGAAGAGAGAAACAGTGAGAAAGGAGAAGAGAAGGAGAGGGAAGAGACAGAGAGATGTGAGAGGAGAAGAGAAGAGAAAAACAGAGAGAGATGAGAAGAGAAGGCCAGAGATGAGGCAGAGAGAGAGAGGAGAGAAGGAAAGAGAAGAAAGAGAGAGAGAGGAGAAGAGAAGGGAAGAGAACAGACAGAGACGAAGAAACGAAGAAGAGAGAAAGGCAAAGGAGAGGAGAAGAGATAGAGACAGACAGGAGGAAATGAATCAGAAGAGAACCGATGGCCAGAGAGAGAGAGAGAGAGGGACGGCAAGAGAAGCGAGGAGACAAAGAGAGAAACGAGTAAGAGAAGAACGAGAAGCGAAGGCAAGAGAACAAAGAACGAGAGAAGGATGACAGCGCTCGACCGCCGACGCCGCTGCGCAGCTGCACGCAACTAATGATAAGGACTGGGCTTTAGCGGCCGCTGAGGAGTCCTCGTAGCGTCTCAAACGCTGTGCTGGCGCGGGAATCTCACGTGTCTATCACGTTAGGCCACTCGCTAAATTAGGGCCATGACGCGCCCTCTGGCCAGGCTGAGGATCAGGGCTTCGGCGCCTCCTGTGCCTGGCGACCGCGCCGAGGCGGTGCATCGCGCCTCAAGGAGGAGGGTGGGTGGCAGGCGCCCGAACTACCTCTGTTGCTCTCCGTCTATCTGTCTCCCTGTCTGTTTTTCTGTCTGTCGGTCTGTCTATCTGTCTCATTCTTTCTCTCCCCCTCTCTCCGTCTATCTGTCTCATTCTCCCCCCCTCTCTCTCTCCGTCTATCTGTCTGTCTTTATCTTCCTCTCTCTCTCTCTCTCTCTCTCTCTCTCTCTCTCTCTCTCTCTCTCTCTCTCTCTCTCTCTCTCTCTCTCTCTCTCTCTCTCTATATATATATATATATATATATATATATATACACACCCACACCCACACACACGGAGTCCATTCCGCATCCACCTTCCTGGTGCGTCCGAGCCTGGATCCAGAGGGCGCACGGGTCACGAGGGGGCCATGGCGATCGCTTGATGTCGAGCGAGCCGACTCTCTCGCCGCACATGTAAACAAACAAGCAAACGCCAGGCAGGGCCGCCACCTGTTCCGATGCGGTCAAAAGGCAAACAAAAATCCTGTCTTTATTTGCATCTCATAATCATTTCTCATTCCTCATTTGAGTTTTATTGTTCTCTTGCTACATCTGATATTCGCCGATTACTGCGTGATCAATTGTTTAAAGCCGCTCCTTGCAAGGCATATGGCATGCTGTTCCTCGCTCGGGTTGGGTTACGATGCCTGCTTCAAACTTACTCAAGTTAAGGAAAAAATGACAATTATGTATATTCCGCTTATGCAAAAAAAGAAAATAATAAATAAATAAATAAAATAAAAGTGAAGGCTATTCTTTACATCTTTCATCAGGCAAAATATATATTCATGTACAAAACCTGATGTGAATTAAAACCATCAGCTGTTTATATCACTCAGTGAAAGCAATAGAATTCTTGGAAGTCTATGTATATATTTTTTAGTCTAATAAAATCAGTCATCTCACTCACTCACTTACTCACACATACACACACTCAGTCACTCACACACACACACACACACACACACACACACACACACACACACACACACACACACACACACACACACACACACAAGGAACAAGGCATCCATTCCCTCCCTCCCTCCCTCCCTCCCTTCCCCCCACTCCGCCCCCTCCCCCTACTTCCTCTCCGCAGGGAACACAGCGGAATGCCGTTAACAGGACAAACAAAAGAAGGAAACCACTAAAGAAATAAAAAAGAAGACTATCTCGTTCATACTATGTTGCAATGACACGGAGAAGGCAATGGACACTCTGCATGAAGGTTAGTCGAAGTGAGGACGGGCTGGGTGGAGAAGGGGGGGAGGGGGTAGGGGATACGGGGTACGGGGAACTGTTTCTCTCTCTCTTTCTATATATATATATATATATATATATATATATATATATATATATATATATATATATATATATATATATATATAAATATATTTTCTATCTCTCTTAAATCTTTATATACTCATACTCATTTTGCCTTTCTATCTCTCTCTCTCTTCTCTCTCTCTCTCTCTCTCTCTCTCTCTCTCTCTCCTTCTCTCTCTCTCTCTCTCTCTCTCTCTCTCTCTCTTTACCGCTCACAGTTTTCACTGGTAACAAGTGCACTAATTAATTTGAAATGCTGATGTCAGACTACAAACTGGACCAATAAACCACAGATTTAGGAGGAGGAGGAGGAGGAGGAGGAGGAGGAGGAGGAGGAGGAGGAGGAGGAGAAGAAGAAGAAGAAGAAGAAGAAGAAGAAGAAGAAGAAGAAGGAGGAGGGGGTTGAGGAGGAGGATGAGCAGGATGAGAATGAGGAAGAAGAGGAGGCGGGGGTTGAGGTGGAGGAAAAGGAAGAAGAGAATGACGAGGAGGAGGAGGAAGAAGGAAAAGAGGTTGAAGAAGAGGAAGAAGAGGAGATAGGTAGGTAGGTGTTTGCGGTGGGGGGGGGGTATGTATGGGCCCCGTTGAGTAAGCTGAGTATGCGAGTGCATTATGCATACGGACACTTGTGTAAATGTGTCCTTCTTTAAGTGAACGGATGCGTGTCATTGAGCTAGGTATGAGTTACTTAATATATTAATATGGTCTCTTATGGTGTTATGGTGGTAGTATAGTGGCGGTGTGGCGGTAGCGTAGTGGTGGTATGGTGGTGATATAGAGATTGCAAGCTATGTTAGCTGTTTTATTAGGAGTATAGTGTTAGTACGATGGTGAAATGATCATGAAACAATGTTGGTATGGTAGCATAGAGACGGCATAGTATTAGTATCATGATACAGTGAAGGTAAAGTGTTCGTTTAGTGATGGTATAGTGTTGGTCTAATGATAGAACAGTCTTAGCATGATGAGATAGTGATGGTACAGTGATGATGAAGGAATAGTATTAGTATGCCAATACAGTGACGGAACAGAGCTGGAATATCAATAGTACAGCACTGATATAGTGACGGCACAGTGGTGGTATAGTGGTGTAGGTGAGCAGCCGTGAGACAGCTTGGTGTTGTCGGGTGCGGGACATGTGTGGGCCCGAGAGAGCAATTGCTAAAGTAAACACGCGGCGCGGGGGTGTGGCGCTGGCCCGGCTCTTACGCATAGCGAGACGGGATTAATAACAAAAAAGGAAAGAACAATAAGGCGAAAAGCGAACAGTGTATCGAGCGCATATGGTGAATAATAATCCTGGTAAAGCAGAAAGTGATTAACAAGATAAAATCAGCCATAGTACAGGATCAAAAGATTGAAAAATATGAACAGCTGATAGAGATGGAACCGCGTCATTGGTTAAGTAGGATTATAAAACAATAGCGATAAGCTGATAATTGAATTTAAACATAAAATCAAGAGGAAAAGAACACGGGTGTAGAATTAATCGCGATCTTTATAAAAAAATCTAGCCAAATATTTCGAACGTACTAACATGACCTACATGCAAAGAGAGAGAGAGAGAGAAAAAACAAAACAAAAAAACACGGAAACCGCAAATATTCTTCGACGTGGCAAAAAACGATCAATTCATCAAAATCGACATCTAAACTCATTCCTGAACGAAACTATTACAAAAAAGAGATAAAAATTCAGCTCCTGTATCCTGTACCACGAAACTCGGGGCTTTAACAGGACTAAAACGCTTTATGACGACCACTGCAGAGGCCCCACAATGGCTGGCTATCGTCAAGACGTTTTGTACAATAATTGCTCTGCGTGGGTGGTGACAGCGAGGGGGGGGGGAGAGGGGGAGGGACAGATATCGTACGTATCGGCTTGAACTAAAAGTTGGAGAGAAAAAAACGAGGATGAAGATAGCTGATGGGGAGGGGGGGAGGTTAAGGGGGGTGTTATCGCTCGTACGAAATGTCGGGAAAGAAAAAAAAAGAAGGGGTAAAGTAGTGCAACGGGGAGAGATGGTGATGGGTAGAGAGAGAGAGAGAGAGAGAGAGAGAGAGAGAGAGAGAGAGAGAGAGAGAGAGAGAGAGAGAGAGAGAGAGAGAGAGAGAGAGAGAGAGAGAGAGAGAGAGAAAGAGAGAGAGAAAGAGAGAGAGAAAGAGAGAGACAGAGAGAGAGAGAGAGAAAGAGAGAAAGGATGAGGAAGGAAGGTTATCGTCCCCACTCCTATATAAGTTACAGCTCATACCTATAAACGTGCCTGTTTATGAACTCAGAATAACAATGGCTCGTACCACATATCCTGACTCAAACATGCGTGCCCCCCCCCCCCCCTAGCTCTGGGTGCCGTATCTCTTTTTGTCCGACACATACGTCCCAACATTACAAACTGACCCCACACATAATACTACCTGGTATCCGCCTATTCAGTCTCCCCCAAATTTACATCTGATACTAACTCACAACACTACATTCAACTCACGCAGAACACTATATGGTACCCAGTGGCCATACCCATACCCATACCCTCCCATATTTTCATTCGACACACAGATACTCACACACTAACAAACATATACGATTGCTATTATTTTCATTCTCGGGACCTGATCCTGTACTTCTCATACTTTCCCAAACACACATGTGCACAAATATTCTCTCTCTCTCACTCATCCCCTCATTTTTTTTCTCTCTCTCTCATTCTATCCCCCTCCCTCTCTTTCCCCTCCCCTCTCCCCCACCCCCTCTCTCTCTCTCTCTCTCTCTCACACACACACACAAATGCCCATACAGAGAAACACACACACACACACACACACACACACACACACACACAGACACACACACACACACGCACAGAAAAAAGGGGAGGTGTTTCATTGGACACCGCCTGACACCGCGCAGCTGTCCGACACACCGGCACAGCGAAGGGCGGCCAGCAAACCCTCCGCGAACTCCTGAAGATTCTCCTGAGACTCTTCCTTCAGCCAACACTACTTCCGGTCTCGGGACTCACATCTGTCGATGACGTCACCCTAATCTTGCCTCTCTGCGGTCTGTGCTTTCGATGATGTTTGGCTTTCTCGATTCTTACCATTAATGAAAGGGGATACTGATAATGGTACTTAACAAGGAAATGAAAAAAAAAGAGAAAAAAGTAAATCATACACTGAAAAGACGAAACCTATGCAGTGTTAAGAAATTGATCTTGCTTCCTATAGGAGGTCAATGCACTAACTTTTTTCATCATTGCTATTGATAATGATGTTAAAGAAAAAAAAAATTATTGCAAGGGATATATATCTATTCACGCCCGCGAAAATCGTTAATACTTGACTTTTCCTCATTTACTGATGAGGATGCTAAAACACACACGCGTCCTTTCTGAATAATGATAACAGTGAGAGAGAGAGAGAGAGAGAGAGAGAGAGAGAGAGAGAGAGAGAGAGAGAGAGAGAGAGAGAGAGAGAGAGAGAGAGAGAGAGAGATAAAAAAAAACTGATTCAACCACGACTATAAAAGGAATACCACTACCTATACAATTTCATAGTACAGGATTCCTCCCCCACCCTTAATAAACACAATTAATAAACCTAAAAATCCACAAACAAACAAACAAACCAAAGAGGGCGTGACAAAGACAGTCCATGCACAGCTACGAAATGGCCACCTCTTGCGTGGCCGATACCAGGGTATTACTGATACACCAATTAAAGAGTAGAATTACACTAGTTCGCGCCAGATGTTGACGGCGTACTTGAAACATGCAACCATTCAGCTCGCTTCTTGTTGAAACCGCGATGCGCTCTTTGATAGGGCCACTTGGATAAAGATAAGCAATGCACTTGCCATTGTATGTGTTTGCTTGTGAGGGTGTGGTTGTGTGCGTGTGCATGTATGTGTGAGTGAGTGAGTGAGTGAGTGAGTGAGTGAGTGTGAATGAGTGAGTAAGAAGTGTATGCGTGTGTGAGTATGTGTGTGTGCGTGTGCGTGTGAGTATGTGTATGTGTATGTGTGCGTGTGCGTGTGCGTGTGTGTGTGAGAGATACATGTGTGTACATGTATATATGTGCATGTGCATGCGTGAGGGCAAGGACGTGTAAACGAGCGCATTAGTGCCAGTCTATGAATTTCCATTTTTAATACTAAGCGCATGCACACGTGGCTGTGACTTCGTTATCGCATGGCCCTCGCAGCTGTCACACGTCACCTGGCGCCCTCCTAAATTAATGAACTCATTATAATATTTTAAACTTTCAAACGTTCACTCAACAAAGGCGTCGACCGGAAGACGAAGAAGAATCTAAAATTACCCATAAGCCCTCACGGCAAGACATCAACTCGTGAGGATTCTAATGCGAGGATCATCCTTGCAAATGTCGAAGGTCATTAATACTTAACACTACATGAAGCATAAAATCAATCCCCGAGTCATCGTATGCTTATTTCTACTAAAAAAAAACTAAGTTCGTAAAGCTTGGATGAATAATATTCTAGAGAGTTAAAGGTAGATCATCCAAGTTTTTTTTTTGAGAAAGCTTATTTCGAGATACATGCACAACGTCACACACCTTCAAAAGTTACCAGACAGTGTTAATAATGATAACTAGAAGAGCTAAATAAAACAACCCCACTTTTGCCAAAATCCTTAAAAAATCGTCCATAATCTTGCACTTAATAGAACCAAAACTGAACTTAACACTTAGAAATAAGAAAATAAGGATCCTGTCTACATCTCCCTCAATCTTTGGTCCAAATCAGATAGCACTTTGAGTCACCGCTTTAGAGGACAGTTGACATGAAGCTGCTATTACTCAGGTGTTAAAAAATGTATGCACCTCCTATGATATATAATTAATTCTAACGACATATGTTCGACCCGCTTCAACTAATCGCTCGTATCAATCTTTTCTGCTAATATTTCATCCGATTCCGACAAGGAATATAAACCACGCGGCAGATTTACTAAGCACTCTCGTAAACGCCGCCTCTCGCAGCAACTACGATTTCTCAGCCAGAGACTTGACGACCCATTTCCAAACGACAAGCAACGACGGCGTTAAGTTCTCGTTACTCTTACGACCGCATTTTCTGTCGCAGACTGTCTGAGGCTTTATTACCTAAGGCTTGAGCGACTAATCGGCGCTAGCACGTCATTTGTTGTCTATATTTTTTGCACAAATATGGTGTCGAAACGGAAAACAAGTCCTCGTTGTTTGTCGTGCACAATGCAAGGTGTGCAATGGGCGTGTTTCGACCGGACATCTTCGACACAATTACATCTCCTGCACTCTGAATATTATCAAATTTTATTCATACCCTTCCTACGCAACGCACAAGGAATAACTTCGTAGTTCTGTATCCTGAGAGTCGAGGGGGGGGGGGGTGAGAAGAGAGGGAAGGGGGGGGGGGGGGGAGAAAAGTTGAGGACACAGACCGAAATATAAATATATATATGTAGGTCGATTGGTAATGATGAAATGTATCTCATCTGAACATTTTCCGAGAGACTATCCAATGATGCGCTAACGAGGCTGGTCTGGGGAGTGTTTTCCAATAAATTTATTCATGGTAAAAAATACGCGATTTTATGGCTTGCTCTAGTTTCAACTTCACATGGAAAAAAAAAGTTTTTTTTTCTTAACCATTTCTTTTTTTTGCGTGGCTGCATACGTGCCTGAGTGTGTGACTACTATTACATCAATGTCGAAATTCAGTTATTTACCAACATCAAAATTTATTCACTTACTAACAACAAAATTAATTGACTTGCAAACCTTAAAAACAGTTCCTTGCAAACATGAAAATTCAGTTATTTGCCAACATCAAAATTTATTCACTTACTAACATCAAAATTAATTGACTTGCAAACCTTAAAAACAGTTCCTTGCAAACATTAAAATTCAGTTATTTGCCAATATCAAAATTCAGAAAAGGCAAACACCAAAACCCAATCGCTGACGAACGTCAAAATTCCGCCACTAATCCGGTGTCCAAGTTCACTCCTTCACAAAGCAAGCGAGGAGCCTTCCGTCCGTCACACAGCGCCACACGAGACTAGCCCTCCCTCAAAAAAAAAAAAAAAAAAAAAAAAAACACCTCGGTATTTTAACCATTGGAATTAAACGAGCAAACGTTTCTCTTCGTTAACAGGAATGTTTGCCCATTTTGTCGTGTCTGAGGGTTTGTGTGACGGGTGTGCGTACGTGTGTGTGTGTGTGTGTGTGTGTGTGTGTGTGTGTGTGTGTGTGTGTGTGTGTGTGTGTGTGTGTGTGTGTGTGTGTGTGTGAGGGAGTGATTGAATGATGGAGTGAGTGAGTGAATGAGTAAGTAAGTTGGCGAGAAAGTGAGTGAGTGAGTGAGTGAGTAAGTTAGCGAGTGAGTGAGTGAGTGTGTAAGACTGCTCTGGCACAGACAGGGATGGAGGTGAGGAGGGTAGGGGCAGGGGGCAGGGGGATGCCCCAAGTGCATCTGGCAAAGCGGACCTCAACACTAAGGGGTGATCGACACGGGGGGGGGGGGGGGCTAACTTGCTGCTCGCACCGTAAGAGGAACCAGAAGGTTACGGAAGAAGGCTTAATAGATCAGCGCCAAGGTAAGAAGGCCTGGCGAGAGAGGAACAAAGGACAATTTCACGAGCGTTCAACTATTCCAAAGGAGTTTGGACACACATACAGTATATGTAATGGACGTAACTCTCTCTCTCTCTCCCTTTCTCTCTCTCTCTCAACATCGCCAGAATGCCACTAGCTTCTCCTGTCTGCGATATTAAGACGAACTAAACCGTGCATCAGAGGCAGGGAGAAGAAGGAAGCGTTAATGGCTGGTGAGGTAGCAGGAAAAAGAGAGAGAGAGAGAGAGAGAGAGAGAGAGAGAGAGAGAGACAGAGAGAGAGAGAGAGAGAGAGAGAGAGAGAGAGAGAGAGAGAGAGAGAGAGAGAGAGAGAGAGAGAGAGAGAGAGAGAGAGAGAGAGAGAGAGAGAGAGAGAGAGAGAGAGGAGGATAAGAGTGCGAGCAAAGGAGGCGAGGGAGAGGGAGAGGGATAAGGCAGAGAGAGCGGCCAGCGAGGGAGAGGGAGAGGGATAAGGCAGAGAGAGCGGCCAGCGAGGTAGAGAGAGAAAGAGAAGGAGAGGCCGTTAAGGTAGAGGAAGAGGGCGTGCAAGATAGGCGAGGGAGAAAAGAAGGAGAAGAAGGATAGAACAAGGGAGGGAGGAGGAGAAAGCGAGGGAGAAGAAGGAGAAGGAGAGAGCGAGGGAGAAGGAGAAGGAGAAGAAGAAGGAGAAGGAGGAGAGAGCGAGGGAGCGAGGGAGGGTCGGGAGAGGTGCAGGAGGAGCCATGAAAAAGGTCCTTGTTTGCCGTGTGTGCCGTGGACTGGATGGAGTGCCCGCCCTCGCTTTGTTTGTGCCACTTTTCTTCCTCTGGCCTCCCCTACCCACGGGCCTCCCTCTGTGCCATAGAAGGCCGCCTGTGTGTTAGGCTCTTTAACATATCTCAGCTATTTTTTAAACGACAACAAAGAAACAAACAAACAAACAAAAAATAATAAATAAATAAATAAAAAAATGGAAAAAAATAAAGGGTTAACATAAATTGTATAATCCAGCGGTCCCTGTTATCGGGTTCGGGCTGTCGTTCCTCACAGCGATATCTGTCGTGAATACATCTTTCTGAATGAAGCCTAGCCTGCTCACCCTTAAGGAGATTTGCTCGTGTCATTCACAAATTAGTTTCTACAACTCATTCGAGGAAGGTTCACAGGATTTCGTAATTTTATTTCCCTCGAAGGAAGTAGCAACAAGTGAGTTTAACAAGAAAAAGTAAGAAAAAAACAACAAAAAAACAATGACAATACATTATATTTGTCTATTCATATATTTAGAGAAAGGAAGGTTAAGATCTGCCTGACTCATTACGAAAGAGTAACCGACTGTGCGTGTCTTTCAGCGGCAAATCTGTATGCGTGTGTGTGTGTGTGTGTGTGTGTGTGTGTGTGTGTGTGTGTGTGTGTGTGTGTGTGTGTGTGTGTGTTCGTGTGTGTGTGTGTGTGTGTGTGTGTGTGTGTGTGTGTGTGTGTGTGTGTGTGTGTGTGTGTGTGTGTGTGTGTGTGTGTGTGTGTGTGTGTGTTCGTGTTGTGTGTGTGTGTGTGTGTGTGTGTGTGTGTGTGTGTGTGTGTGTGTGTGTGTGTGTGTGTGTGTGTGTGTGTGTGTGTGTGTGTGTGTGTGTGTGTGTGTGTGTGTGTGTGTGTGTGTGTGTGTGTGTGTGTGTGTGTGTGTGTGTGTGTGTGTGTGTGTGTTCATGTGTGTGTGTGTGTGTGTGTGTGTATGTGGGTGGGGGGAGTGACTGTTTCTAATTTTCAACGAAAGTCGAGGAGAAGCGACCACCTTCGCCATATTAATGTTTTCGATACTGTCGATACCTTTATATTCTCTCTCTCTCTCTCTCTCTCTCTCTCTCTCTCTCTCTCTCTCTCTCTCTCTCTCTCTCTATATATATATATATATATATATATATATATATATATATATATATCTTTCTCTTTCTATCTGGCCTTCCCTTCCATTTTTCTCTCTCTCTCCCTCTACCTTACTCAATTCCCTTATACCTCTCTCTCTCTCGCATGCGCTCTTTCTATCCTACCCTAATATCTCTCTTTCTCTCTCTCTCTCTCTCCCCTTCCCTTCCTCTTACCCCCCTCTCTCTCCCCTTCCCTCCCTCCCTTCCCCTCCTCTTCCCTCCCCCCCCTCTCTCCCCTTCCCTTCCTCCCTTCCCCTCTCCTTCCATTCCCCCTCCCCCCCCCTCTCTCTCCCCTTCCCTCCCTCTCTTTCCCATCCGCAGCTAAAGTTTCTATCCCCCGCACCTCCTGCCATAACACAGGGAGGGCGAACCGAGATAGAGTTACGGGCGTAATGCAACCCCTGCGACATCACTGCACTGATTGCGTAACCCGATTCAGTGCCAAATACTATTCCATATATCGACATCTATTAAATAAACAAACAAATAAACAAATGATTCCAGAGATAAATCGGTATTTTATCATTTCGGGAAAAGATTCAGTGCCAAATACTATTCCATAAACCGACATCTAATAGATAAACAAACAAATAAACAAATGATTCCAGAGATAAATCGGTATTTTATCATTTCGGTAAAAGATTCAGTGCCAAATACTATTCCATATACCAACATCTATTAGATATACAAACAAACAAACAAATGATTCCAGAGATAAATCGGTATTTTATCATTTCGGTAAAAGATTCAGTGCCAAATACTATTCCAAAACCGACATCTAATAGATAAACAAACAAATAAACAAATGATTCCAGAGATAAATCGGCATCTAATTACTTCGGTAAAGGAAAAATGAATACTCGAATACTTAAATGAAAAGAGGTATGAATAACATACCAAAGTTACATTGGATAAAGTGCCAGTAATCAATAAACAATGCTCTATTAAGAAAAGGCAGTGAATAAACGAATAGGTATATCAATACATCCACAATCATAGCGGAGGCCTATTCTGGAAGACCAGTAAATTACAGTGATAATCATAATAACAATTACTATAACAATAACAATAACAAAAACACCGCACTGTTTGTGGATAAAATTGATGCGCTGATATTCGAAAAGACCGGTAAATAATATCAATAATGATAAAAATGATAATAAAGTTAATGAAACTTGTTACAGTAATATAAAAAACAACAATAGTAATGCCAATAATAATAATAATCATAATAATAATAATAATAATAACAATAATAACAATAAAAATAAAAATAAAAATAACAACAATAACAATAAAAATAATAACAACAATATGAATAACAACAACAATAATAGTAATGACAACAACAACAATAATAATGATAACAGTAATAACTAAACAACAATAACATCAGTAATGGCAATAAAAACAATAAAAAAAGCGAAAATAACCAGAAAAGGAAGAAGGAGAGAAAGAGGAAGAGAAGGAAGCTACTCGACTGAGCCCGCACTCGAGTTCTGAGCGGCGTTGCTAGGCTCGCGAGCATGTGGGCGTCACAGGCACGTACCTTGGGGGAAGGGCCACCCCCACCCCCTCTCGAGACCCTTTCACATACCTCCATACACTCCACTTCACCTCCTACCTCTTCCTCTCCCTCACACTTCCACTTCCCCTCACTCTTTCCCTCTCCCCACACTCCACTTCACCTACTCCTTCTCCCTCCTCTCCCCACTACATCCGCTCCTTCTCCCTCTCCCCACTTCACCCCCTCCTTCTCCCCCTCCCCGCTTCACTCCCTCCCCACTTCACCCCCTTCTTCTCCCGCTCCCCACTTTATCCTCTCCTGCTCCCTCTCCCTCCTTCTCCCCCTCCCCACTTCATCCTCTCCTGTTCCCTCTCTCCACTTCACCCTCTCCTTCTCCACACTCCCCACTACACCCCTCCTTCTCCCCCACTTCACATAACCTCCCCACAGCCACCCGCCCTCCACCTCCATCCACATGACATTTCTTGTAATAAACAGAATTAATTGTGGCAAATGTAGAAAAGACGTGAATGCGGAGGAATAACTTCACAAAGCAGGATGTGCAATAGACACATTTCTATTGCATATCTCCATGAGAACAACATGACAGATTTGTAATTTTATTAATTTCCACCCAAGCCTTTTTTCGCTCCTTCGTAATATCTTGCATGTTCCACTGCAATACTTCTGTTAACAGGGCATGTGTGCCGAGTAAAAGTACAGAAGAGTTGATGAGATTCCGGATAGTGCTACATTTTTGTAATTGTCAACGATTTGTATTTCATTCATCTCAATTTCTATCTATTCATCATTTGTTTGCAATTTTGTTCGGGGGTTGAGGAAGGGAAGGGAAGGGCGCACGGCAGCCTCTGGTAAGATTAAATCACGTATCATGGCAAACTTAAGATAATTATAATTGCGTCACGGGCTCTCATAGGAATAAAAAAAACATAACAATTCACAACAGCAGCAATAATAGTAATGGCACTTGCAATATCAAAATGATTAAATCAATAAATGAAAAGAAATAACGCAAGATTCCGGAAAACAACTTGAAATAATGTATGCCTTCTACCTTTCAGCAAATTGCATAAGAAAATACAAATAATATACATCCACCCTTTAAAGCAGAATAGACGGGTCTGCTGTAGCGTCCAATGGAATAGACACACAAGAACTACAGGGGATAAAGGAGAAAAAAAGTGGTTTTGAAAGAGTAAGCGAACTTTTTAGCGAGAGGCGCAGCTGGGGGAAAGGGTGATAGTGCCGAGAGGGAGAAGGAGGGAGAGGGAGGTAGGGGGAGGGAGAGGAGAGAGAAAGAGAAAGAGAGAGAGAGAGAGAGAGAGAGAGAGAGAGACATCTCATGCAGTTTCCCGGCAGACTGCACACTCGCCCGCACTATCTTCGCTAAGGAGAAGTTACATTTGAAAGCTCCTGCATCTTTTTTTTTTTTTTCTTCACCGAGATTCCATCTGGTCGCCCTGGCTGCCAATCCCAGCGCCCCGCCCCGGTAGAAATACATCAAGGTCACTCTACCGAAAGACAGCAAAACCAAATGACAGCATCTGTGTCACGGAGCCTCATGGCGTCTCCTAATTTCTATTAAAACGCACACCAGAGCTGTTAATAACAATTTACTCCAGCCACTTAACTCCTGTCAAGTTGGAGGAATGTCGGCAGCTCTGCACAATGGCAATACGCGAAGTAAGCATTGAAGTCGACAGCCATAACAGCACCTCCAGCGAGATACAAAAGCCAGCCGCAGTACAATCTCCCGCAAACAGGTTGTTGTTGGGCGCAAGTACATGTTACAATGCAAAACATTAATGCACAGGCCACTCTGACCAGATGGAGCTGCAGGCCGTCATCCCGCCTGCACCCCAAGCCCTCGCCACACGCACTCTAATCTCCCCCTCCCCCCACACGCCCTGGGCCCCTCTCCCTGGCGGCAGATCCACGGCCAAAGGGACTCGCTCCTGCTATCTCTTTCCGATTCTCGCCTTTTAGCCACATTTATCTATACCCTCTTCAGACACTTAACGAACGACGTAGAAAAAAACAACCTCCATATTCACTCGCATGTATCAGTTGCATTCAGCGCGGGGAGTGTTTGCACGCCTTGCCTTCAAGCAAAGAGCAAATATGCATTGTAATTAACAGACAGACGACACAGCGTACGCAAGAAGCCCTTCCCCAGG
>NW_028234439.1:652414-654914 GCF_977035675.1 Penaeus japonicus
TCCTAAGAGGGTCCTGATCCTCGCTGTATAGAAGGGTGCGTGCATGAGTATGTGTGTGTGTGTGTGTGTGTGTGTGTGTGTGTGTGTTAGAGCGAGTGACATAGAAAATCGTGATACGTGAATGGAAATCAAAGAAATACATGTCAACAGCTCAAGGTTCAGAGCACGGCTATGTTCACTAGAGTCGAAGCTACTATTGTCAAAAGAGAGAAAGATATATAAATATATATATATATATATAGTTCATACATATATGTACATATATATATATATATATATATATATATATATATATATATATATATATACATACATACACACACACACACACACACACACACACACATATACATATATATATATATATATATATATATATATATATATATATATATAGAGAGAGAGAGAGAGAGAGAGAGAGAGAGAGAGAGAGAGAGAGAGAGAGAGAGAGAGAGAGAGAGAGAGAGAGAGAGAGAGAGAGAGAGCGAGAGAGAGAGAGAGAAAGAGACGATATAATCACAAAACAGGATATCATACCTTGTTAAATATACCTCACCTGTCGTTACCTCCCCTTCCCCCCCTCCTCCCCTCCCTCTTGCTATCACATTCTTGTTGGATGACAGACAAACAGACGCGCTGACGTCCTTGTTTTCCGCCCTACGACTCCTCGTTGGTGTCTGAGGCGGCGCCCCTGCCTTGGCTGGGGTAGCCAGGCCTCGTCTTTTTAGATGCCCCAAATAACGTCAACTGTGGTCCAGCTTAGGATCCAGAACGCTCATACTTCGCACTATGAGGGAAATGCTCTCCCTCATGCCTATGACTAGGCCTCATGAAGGAAGGTAGCTGGTCACATTATTACATTTTTCTGTAATCATTGTTGTAACAACGCTAGTAGTTGTAGTAATAATAATAATGATGATAAAATAATTACAGAAAAAATAACATCAATAATAATAATGAAAACAATAAAATAAAATGACAAAGCCAATAGTAACATCAGCAAAGACAGCACTAATGCGAATAACAAAACCAGTTTTAACAACACCAGCAAGAACAATTATCATCATAAAAGAACAAACAGAATAATTAGATCTCCTTGCCTTCCTCAGAAACACGTCACAAAGGAAGGAATCAAAGGAGCGACGCCTTATTATCGCGTTGACGGCGGCCGAGGGGCGGGCGCTGATGCTGCTGCCTTGGAGGCGTGGTGCGTGTGCGTGTGTGTTTGTGTGTGTGTGAGTGTGTGTGTGTGTTTGTTTGTTTGTTTGTTTGTGTGTGAGTGTGAGTGTGTGTGCGTGTGCGTGCGTGTGTGTGTGTGTTTGTGTATGTGAGTGTGTGTGTGTTTGTGTGTGTGTGTTTGTATGCGTGTGTGTGTGTGTGTGTTTGTTTGTGTGTGAGTGTGTGTGTGTTTGTGTATGTGAGTGTGTGTGTGTGTTTGTGCGTGTGTGTTTGTGTGTGTGTGTGTTTGTATGCGTGTGTGTTTGTGTGTGTGTGTGCGTGTACGTGTGCGTGTGTGTTCGACACAAAGCGCCACAAAAAGGGAAATGAGCAGCCTAACCAGACGCCCACTTTATTAAGATCAAAGCCAGAGGCGGCAAGGCAGAGGGGAATCACGCAAGGCCGCCTCACAACGGGCGAAAGGAGGAAAGGAAAAACCTGAAGCGCCGTCAACCTCACCTAAAGCCTCTTCCACCGTAAGTAAGCGGTTGTAACAGAGAACAATAAGATGCAAACGTGACTAACACAAGTACTGTTTGCTATATAGTGTAACTTTTTCCTCAAATAAGAGCTTAAGCAGTAAAGGCGCTTGTATTTTTTTTGCCATACTCTGTAATGTCTTCTCTCTATTTACCACACACAACTCTTCATAATAAAAGAAAAATATACTTTTTCGCCACCTCGGTGAGAGGAGAAATGAGAGGAAAGGGAGAAGGGAAGTTGGAAAATTAAGAGAAAGGGAAACACGGAAAATATAAAGGAGAGGTGGATGGAAACTGAGAAAATAAAATAAAAGGAAAAATAAGATAAAAAAAATAAGGAAAAAGAAAGCAGAACGGCGGAAAACAAGAAAAATAGAAACAAAACCGAATAAAAAAGAGTTAGACAAAATAACGCCAAACGAAAGGGGAAAAGACGAACTAAACGCGGGAGGAACAAACACACCGCGACGCACCGGAAACACACCGTTGCTACGCCATGGAATATTAATGAAAAACGGCCACGTGACAATAGGCGCTCGTTTTTTTCCTCTCGTATTTCCACGGCCGACGGGCAACTGAACGGTATTCAAAAAGGCGAAATTAGTCTTTCATTACCTGGTAATTAATATCAAAAAGCTTTTTTCCTTCCGCCAGAACGCCATGTATATTTTTACACACTTATCTAGTTTTGCTAGATAGATGGTGCATAGTGAGCTAAAAATAATGAATCCTCCATCTAATATACAGAAGTCTTCGATTTGACTTTTGTCGTGGGCAAAATGTGCTTACTTTTTCGCGCG
>NW_028234439.1:657414-659914 GCF_977035675.1 Penaeus japonicus
CGACCTCCGCCCCGCGCACCTCCGCTGGGGGCGACATTTGCCATGCGACACCGGCCCTTGTGCTCAGGCTGACAGGTGACAGTGCAGGGTCATGGGGGATGGGCAGGGGCAGGGGCAGGAGGCAGGGGGTAGGGAGCACGGAGCGGAGAGCAGATGGCAGAGAGCTGGGGGTAGGGGGTAGGGGGTAGTGGGTAGGGGTTGGGGGAAGAGGGAGAAGAGCAAGATAGAGAGAGTAGAGGGCAGGAGGGAGGGGAGAGAGAGAGATTAGAGGGGTGGGGTCAGAGGGTAGAAGAGGGCATGGAGAACCGTACAGCGAACAGGAGATAGAGGGAAGGGGGCACGGTGCAGAGGGCGGGTGGGGGGTGCGCGTCCCTCCTCCCCCCCCTCTCCCTCCTCCTAGCCAGCGCCACTACCGGACACAGCCCCGCGTCATAACGGCATTGTGCTTTCGACTCATCCCACACGGATTTCCTCTCGTCGCGTGACACACCATGGAAGCTAAATTTACAGAATACCTGAAAAAATCGCGATCGCCGTGCTGTGAGGGTGTCTCTCTAGTCTTACTCCTCGTGTGGGATCTATCCTGGGGTCAAACAAGCGCCCCTTCTTGCAAGGCGCAACAAGTATGCTCTTCTTTGCAAGAATAAACCGCACGGGTGGTTTGGACCTGGTATGGGACTGTGAGGTTGTCCGCTACTTGTTACGAATGTGCAGACTATAAAAGATGGTTAATGGAAGCTACTTTTCTACCTTTAACATCATGTGGATAATGTTCCATATACAGAGCGTCTCCCGAGCCATTCATGAATTTATTGTTAAATCTAAAGTATATAACTTTTTCATTATACAGTGTTAAAAAAGACATTCACTAAAATACATCCACTCAATACTTAATACTGCATTACGATGATAAAATAATAATAATGATAATGATAATAATAATAAAAAAAAACAATCGATTATACCATAAGCCATTCATGTTTCTTGAGTCACTCATTATCTATACATGATCAAAACTAAAATACATTGAAAATCTTTCACCAAGATGCATCCATTCACACAATCTCATTACATGGGTATATGGAGTAAAAAAAAAAAAAAATACTCCACATTACGTTAAACCTATCCACCCTCACTGTCAGGGCAGGGATATGTAATGTCTACGCGCAGGGAACAAATGAACCGACAGTGCTCTCTGACTTAGTCAAAAGAGCAATTGTGCAACAGCAGTAGACGGACAAGCCCACCAACAAACCCACATGCACACAGAAGGCTCATCCTAACATACACACGCATAAAAAGACACATATGCAAAGACAAAAACATAAAAAAATATAAAATGTCACAAACGCAAAAGAAGTCACACAAACAGATGCTGAAACAACCACAAATTTTACAGAAAAAATAAAATAAAATAAATGCACAAGCGCACAAAAAGACACACAGTGGCACAAACGCACGCACAAACGCAGCGTCGCACGCACAGACAGCCCCGGCACACCACCTCCGCCCACACGAAACAAGCGATGCGGGAAGCGCGGCGGCCAAGGCTCCCTCCTCGGACACGCTACCTGACACCATTCATGGGCGTCGGATCCGCTGCCCTTGAACTTAAGAGGCCGTGCCATTCACAGCCTATCATGGAGGCAATGCAACGCCGAAACAAGAGATCGCAACACAAGACGCACGCCAACGCAAGATAATGCTTGGGTGAGAGAGCGTTACTGTTTTTTAAAGCATTTTTATCATAATCATAACAATAACTATTATCATCACTGTTATTATTATCTTATCATTATCATTATCATAAAAGTTCTTGTCTCTTTCCAAACATCCAGTCTATTTCAAACACACGACAATCTTTTTTTCATTTTCGCTTCATCATCTACCATCATTAACCTTGGAAATAATGACTTCTTAAAGAATTCCTCGGTCAAATCCACATGTATTAGTCAGCAACTAAAACACAAAGGAGTCGTTTATGACTTGTATTCCAAATTCCGAGCTAGAAATGAATGTTCTTACTCTTATATGACTTCATTAATTAACCATCGATCAACATTGCGAACAATGATTTTTGTTTCTTTTCTTTATCAAATGTATTGACTCACTCTACACTTGTCTGCACGGACGCTTTGTGCTGACATTGCCCGCCGCCCTTCTCTTGTCTATCACCTCTTGATCTATCTATTACGACAAATACAGAGACTATGTGAATAACACGAATGAATAATTCTTTCATTGTAGTATTCGCTCGGCTTTCTCCTTCCTGTCCTCCTTCTTCATTTGAATAAAGATAAAAACAACAATGAACATAAAGACATAAGCGTCTTTATCCTCTCTCAATCATTATATCCAGCCATCATAGCATTGCTCCACCAGCCTGGCGACCACCGCAACGGCGTCACGGCGTCGCTCGAAAGGGAGAGGGGACCGATCACCTATTTAAACGCCTGAGCAAAACCCATGGTCGCGGCGGCACTCACTCCGAGCGAAGGTG
>NW_028234439.1:664914-667414 GCF_977035675.1 Penaeus japonicus
TTTGGAGGACAATAACTCAATAAGCACTATACGATCGGTGCAAAAAGCATGGCACCGGGATCAATGACATGGTACTGGTACCGCATGGCGCAGAGTAGAGCGAACCGCTTCTATCTAGGCAACGGTCCAGCTGAGTGAGTCAGGCGAGAGAGAGAGAGAGAGAGAGAGAGAGAGAGAGAGAGAGAGAGAGAGAGAGAGAGAGAGAGAGAGAGAGAGAGAGAGAGAGAGAGAGAGAGAGAGAGAGAGAGAGAGAGAGAGAGAGAGAAGAGAGAGAGAGAGAGAGAGAGAGAGAGAGAGAGAGAGAGAGAGAGAGAGAGAGAGAGAAAGACATATATATATATATATATATATATATATATATATATATATATATATATATATATATATATATATAAAGAGAGAGAGAAAGATAGATATATAAAGAGAGAGAGAGACATGTTTCTTACTTTAAATATTAAGCAAAAAGATTACTCACGGCAATGGGAACGCCACAGGTTTATTCTTCTACAATTTTATTATTATTATTTTTTCTTATATTCTGTTACTTTATTGTCATCTGTTGTGTTCATGCATGATCTTCTCCCCTGCCCCCCTCTCTCCTTCTGTCTCCCCTATCCCTCCCTCCCTCCCTCCCTCCATCTATCCATCCCTCCTTTCCTCTCTCTCCTGTTTGGTCCATGTATTATATTCTCTCCCCCCCCCCCCGCTCTCTCTCTCTCTCTTTCTCTCTCCCACCCATATTCCCACTCTCTCTCTCCTTCTATCTGTCCCCTCCCTCCTTCCCACTCTCTCTTTCTTTCTCTGCTCCCCGCTTCTCCCCCTCTCTCTCTCTCGTGTGTGTGTGTGCGCGTGCCCGTATTTCTCTAGCGTTCGTTCGTTCGTTCGTTAGTCCGTCCATGCGTGCGTGCCTGCGTTCGCGTAATACAAGCAAACATCCGCCTGACTTCGGAGAAAAGCTGCAACAATAACAGCGCCCACAAAGGTGAGCGTAAATTATATGCATCCGAGGAAAGGGCCTCGCGTGTTTGTTTAGCCGCGGAGGAAGCGAGGCTAGAGGTGGAAGGGGAGAGTGGAGGTGGAAGGGGAGAGGGGAGAGTGGAGGTGGAGGGGGTGGAGGGGGTGGAGGGGGGGTTGTACGGAAGTGGAGGGCGGGGCGGGGTGGGGGGTGTTGGGGGGGGAGATCAGGTAGGATCGGGTTTGTTTTAAGGATGTCAGCTTTTGTGAGAGCGTCTTAGAATCCCTTTTCCGAGCCGACTCGTGGTATATTTTTACAAGCGTATAAATAAAGGTTTATGCTATTCGTTTCTCTACATGGTTGTTGTTGTTAGCGCGAGCCGGTGTTCGAATGCGCCTTGTTGTTTGCTCGGTAATCATATGACTTCGAGTGCGTGTGGAAAGCATCCAGATAAGCCTAATAGGTAAATTTATGAACAAATAAATAAGGTAATAGACGAAGGATATTTTATTCACATACACTTGCAACTCTGAGCCAAGGCAAATATACTCCGATATGCTAGCTATACTTTACGTTTTCAGCTGATCCCTGTCGACTCATCGGAACACCTGCGAACAGCTGTTTCACTGAGCAATTACCGGTTCATGTCCTGCAATCGCGCGTTTCCACGAACTTCGGCTGTTACCTGATCGCTGGTCGAATGTTGCACTAAGTCGGTTTACCGCGTTTGTGTATATTGAGAGGCGATTTTAGGAGCGATTTTTGGACGCTTTCTTGTTGAGACGTTTGTGTTCTCAACTTTACCTTTACTTTTTTGTTTTGATATGATCTCTCTCTTTTGCTCTTTCTCTATCCCTCTCTCCCCTTCTTCCTCTTCTTCTCTCTCTCACATTCTCTCTCACTCTCTCTGTGTGTCTGAATATCTCTCTCTCTCTCTCTCTCTCTCTCTCTCTCTCTCTCTCTCTCTCTCTCTCTCTCTCTCTCTCTCTCTCTCTCTCTCTCTCTCTCTCTCTCTCTCTCTCTCTCTTCCCCTCGCCATTTCCAACTCCTTCTACCCTTATCCATCCACGTGAGCCGTTAAAGAGGACACGTGATCTCGGCCCTCACGTACCCCCCCCCACCACCTACCCCCTCACCCCACACCCACCCCGTAAGACGTCACCCCTCGCCCTCACCCGCACGTACCCACTCACACCTTCACCCTCACCCTCACCCACTTCCCAACACCCTACTTCTAACCACCTATCCCTTACCCCTACTCAGTGCCCTGCCCCCCCTTTCTATGCCCCCACCCCCACCCTATAATGCCCTACCTCCCATCGTTACCCCCACCCCCACCCCCTTCTCTCGGGATCGCGACGGGCGGATTTCTGGGAAGAGCGACCGGTGCGCACCTTCGGAAGAACCTGCGTTACCGGAGCCGAGACCCTCTTCGACGATGACCTGCGCTGAAGAAAGGCTGTGCCGTCGACCACCTCCGTGCCCGCGACGACCTGCACTAACGAGGACCTACGCCGAGGACGACCTGCTACCGGACGCCTGTGC
>NW_028234439.1:682414-684914 GCF_977035675.1 Penaeus japonicus
TGCGAACTCTGGGACACGTGGGAGGACGCCGGCGACGCGAGGTTGTGGGGGGAGGTCATTCCCGGCGAATGGAGTGGCGTTGACGAGGCGATGTTGTGGGCGGAGCGCGAGGGCGAGAGGTGAGGGACGGGGAAGTGATGCGGCGAGAGGTGCGTGGTGGGGGACAGGTGTGGGCTCGGCGGTAGCGTCAGGTGGGTAGACAGCAAGCCAGTGTTGAAGTCCGCTCCGGTCGTGGTTGGTGATCGGCCGATGGGCGTCGGGCGCGGCACCAGAAGGGTCGACATGCTTTCAAACGTCACCCGCGGCACAGATCGCGACCGTTGCCTGAACGGAGGAGGGGTCTGCAGCTCCGGGGCGTCCATGAGCTCATACGATGGGAGGTTCTGAAGCTGCCTCTGGAAAGCCACGATGTCCTCCTCGCAAGACGTCAGGTCGTTCCGCGACTGGGAAATGTTTGGCGTTGATCCCGAAGAGTTGATTTGGTCGTGCACAGATTTTGATCTTTTCTTGTGTAAGCTCGAGAAGCGAAAGCTCCTTTTCTGGAAGATGGAAGGGGAGCTGGAGGGCGTCGTGCCTTTAGACGAGCTGCTGATAGAGTTGTGCGACTCGGCTGCCCGCAGTCGTGCCGGCAACAGCTGCTGGAGCGTCACGCTAACGTCCGTCGTGCTGATGGCCGCCAAGGTGTCTCGGAAGCGCCTTCCGCCTGAGCCTGGCTGAGAGAGAGCACTGCCGGGGGTCGACACTTTCCTGTGGTGCAACTTCAGCTGCGTGTCTTCGCTGTTGGCCCGCGAGGGCGTGGCAGACGTGCGTCTCAGGTCCTCCTGTGAGGCGGGAGAGAGCGGCGGCTCCTCAGGGCAAGCCTCCGCGAAGTCCAGCGTCAGGTTGACCCTCCGTCTCTTGCGCAGCGTCGACGCGTCCGTCTCCGAGGACGAGGTTCGAGATCTCGCCCGCCACACCTCCGACGAGTGGGACGTCCACGACGAGCGCGACGTGCACGACTTCCACTTGGTGAGGTGGTGCATGGACGTTAGGAGGCGGTGAAGGAGGAGGCGGAGGAAGATGACCGGGTGCAGGACCAGCGGCAGTCCCAGCATGAGACAGGACAGCAGCCGCCGCCCCAGGGGTCCGTCCTCCTTCCCAGCGAGTCGCTTTCCGCCTCGAAACCCAACACCTAAACCTGGAAGGCGCAACGCTCATTAGTACCTGACACTTGTAATAATCTTAAGGGTAACTGTAACAATACGGGATAAAGGGAGAAGTTCGATTAATGATCATTCGTCATAATGTGAACCCCCCCCCCAAAAAAAAAAGAAAAAGAAAAGAAAAGAAAAGTAGAAAAAAAGATTGGAAACTTATCTTTCGATTTTCACATTTTCAAAAACAGAAGCCGGTTCGTTTTTCCCCTTCGAACAATTCAATCCACAACAGAAAATGGACTTTCCCCCTCTCATGGTATTAGACCACAGCATTCTTACAACACCCTTATACGCCCTCCCCCGGATATCCAGAGCTTCCCAACAGACCGCAATTCTGACTGATTAAGTCCCTCTCTACGGACTTTACGTACAATTCTAGGATTGCTCGCCCTGTCAACGATTCCAAGGTCCCACACTTCTGGGAATTTGTCCACAGAACTAAATCTCCTCGGTTTACCCACAGGTTGAAGGCTATACACGCTACCCACAAATCTAGGGCTTCATCTAGGGTTTAAAAGATTCCACACTTCACTCACACTTCGAAGGCATTACCCACAATGTGCATAAGACTCGTCGGCTTACCCACAGTTTCTAGGCCCACATTTAACGTACTCCTCTAAGAATGTGGCCATAATTCTGAGAGTCCTTAGCTTACCCACAAATCTAACCTCGGCCAAGATTCTAAGGCTTTATTTGCAATTCGTTGTAACAAATGTAGATGAAAATATAAACCGATAAAGAAATTTTCATAAAAATTATATGTGATCGCGATGAAAATTCAATCGAAACGCGTCAGTTACCTTTCTTACCCACACTTTTTAGGCTTTACCTACAGAGCTAAGACTTCTACACTCATCCATTTCTTTAAGGCTCTACACTTTACCCACAGAGCTAAGACTACTCAGCTCACCCATTACTTTAAGGCTCTTTACCCACAGGTCTATGGCTCCACGCTTCGCCCATGCTTATGTCTTTATCTAAAAATTATTTTCCTGATTTCAGGGCTTCCTACTCTATCCATGATATTACGACTGATCTTTTGTATTTTCTTTAAGTTTCGACTACCAACACTCCGCCCTTTCTTTCCAATTAATAAAACTGTCTCTCTCTCTGTCTCTATATATAGGCCCGTAGTAAAGAACCTGTGGGGTGTGGGGCGTCGGGAAAATGTGACGGGTGTCGGGTGTAGGGCGTAGGACATTTATCCTTATTTATTATTTATCCTACGCCCTACACCCGACACCCGTCACATTTTCTATTTCATTTTATTTATCCTATTTTATTTTATTTAACCTATTTTATTT
>NW_028234439.1:689914-705847 GCF_977035675.1 Penaeus japonicus
ATATATATAAGAAAAATTATCTTTAAAATCGTGAGCAAAAATATAAATACGACACATGAAATTCGGTCAAATTTTAAAAGAAAATATGAAAAATAGAATGAAATACTAACTTTCCTAAACCATCCATTAGAACGACCTCCTCTTTAACAAGTTCATATATTAATTACTTCCGTATTTTGCCAGCAGCCTCAAAAGCCACATCGCTAAGCCTACACTACTACTGTTACTATCTATAGAATTAATATCTGCACAGTGTTGATAATGATAATGATGATAATAATAATAATAATGATAATAATAATAAGAAAAATAACAATAATATTTGAATAGTAATAATGATAACGTAATATAGCAACATCAAAATAATCATAAAAATAAAAAGAAAGAAGTAATTATGAAATAAGAATTATAATGCTATTAACAACAACATAATGACGGCCGTAATAATGATAATAGTAATAATTCTGATGGCACTGATAATGCCATCATAGTAATGATGATAATTATAACAGTAATACTAATGATGCTAGTGATAATAATAACAACAGTAATAATAACAGTGATGATGGTGATAATGAATTCTAATAATGACTACAATCGTAATAACAATCATAACAACGCCAATGATAACAATAACACAGCGACCATAATAGTACTCCATGTTTTCTGCTACAGTAATTAAGCAGAAACAAATCACTCTATGGAATTAGTAATAGTTAGGCTACATGCGCAGTTCTTGATCAGCCTGAAGGTATGAAGTCTAAAGCTGAGGCTGTCAAAGATAGAGTGAGAAGATCCGATTCCTTTCATTTGACGTTATTGAAAAATATTGTTTTGCCTTCCTTGCAAATCTAATTTTAAAATACTTTTTCGGACTCGCGTAGTTTCTTTGGCGCAAAACAAGTTAACTTTCGTGACGTGTACTAAGATGTAATCAGGTGAAACACGACCTCGCCTTGAGATAAGCCTACATCCAGATCTCTTCCAGATTAATCCATAACACCAAAGTAAATCTCAGCATTCAAATGGAAATAAAATCAAATAATCAAATCACGAATGAACTAAAAATCTGCTTTCTTAACCTTCTCGATGTAAGAAACCAGTCGTACAACATTGTCCTCATAACTCTCAATATCCTTCTTCCCTTCCAGCCAAGGCGTCGGCGTCGGATACCACATATTGGCTGATAGCGTTCATAATCCCAGGTAATGTGGAGGTAATCACGTCGGCGGGACGAGGAGGCCGTTATGAAGCCATGCTGGGAACTGTACAGTACACCCGCGTCCCAATCGGTAGTTTTCCTTAAGATATATATATATATATTATATCGACCCGCACACCACCACTATCACACACACACACTCACCACACCACACAGATCTCTTACACACAAAACCACTCACCGACCTAAAATATATATATATATATATATATATATATATATATACATCTTATAATATATATATATATATATATATATATATATATATATATATATATATATATATATATATATAAATATCTATAAAAGGAGGCTGTAGTGTATGAACACGCAATTCACCCTCCTCGTCCTACTTCTTTTGGATTCATCAATAAGCTGATGTCAGTTTCTGGTGCGTTCGTATATGGCATAGAATAATGCAATATGAGCGGAGACCAAAACAGAAAAACAAAATAGCAACTCGAAGCGTCATCTCGAGATCAATAAAAGCAATCACATCGGTAACCTCAATAGAACCTCAATAAAGCGAGCGAATAGTATCATACGAAAGCGACGACCAAACACCAGAGCAACATACTCGAAAGAACAAGAAAAGGGATAGAATAGACCAGAAAGTGTCAGGTCATAAAAAAATATAAAAGGCCGAGAGAGAGAGAGAGAGAGTGAGAGAGTGAGAGAGAGAGGAGAGGAGAGAGAGAGAGAGAGAGAGAGAGACGAGGAGAGAAGGAACCCCCCCGAGAGAGAGAGAGAGAGAAGAGAGAGGAGAGAGAGAGAGAGAGGCGAGGGAGGAAGAAGAGAGAGAAGAGGGAGAGAGGAGAGAGAGAGACGAGAGAGAGAAAGGAGAGAGAGAGAGAGAGGAGAGAGAGTGGAGTGAGAGAGAGAGAGAGGGGGGATAGAGGCAGATAGAGAGGAGCAGAGAGAAAGAAATATGTTTGAGGCGGACAGAGAGAGTAGATGCGAGTATCTAGATAGAAAGATAGATAACTCTAGATCTTTCTAGATTCTATTATACTTACTAAGATAGAGAGAGAGAGAAGCAGAGAGAAAGAAGGAGGGAGGGGAGAGAGAGAGAGAGAGAGAGAGAGAGAGAGAGAGAGAGAGAGAGCGATAGAGAGAGATATGAAGAGATGAGAAGAGAGAGAGAGAGAGAGAGAGAGGAGAGAGACGAGAGAGAGAGAGAGAGATGAGGAAAGAGAGAGTGGGAGAGAGAGAGAGTGGGAGAGAGGAGGAGAGAGAGAGAGAGAGAGAGTAGAGAGAGGAAAGAGAGAGAGAGAGAGAGAGAGAGAGGGAGAGAGAGAGACCGAGAGAGGACGTAGAGCAAGAGAGAGACGGAAGAGAGAGAGAGAGAGAGGAGACGAGAGAGAGAGAGAGAGAGAAGAGAGAGAGAGAGAGAGGAAGGAGAGAGAGAGAGGAGAAGAGAGAGAAGAGAGGAGTCGGCGGGACCGAGAGAGAAGGTTTAGAGAGAGGGGGAAAATGAGAAAAGGAGAGAGGGAGCAGAGGAGCGAAGCAGAGAGAGAGAAGAAGAGAGGAGAGAGAGACGGAGAGAGCGAGCGAGGAGACTGGAGAAGAGAGAGAGGAAAGAGAACGAGTATGAAGAAGAGAGAGAGCGATTCACCGCCCACAAGACGAGAGAACGAGAGAGCGAGTAGAAGAGCGAGAGATAGCTGATAGAGAGAAGAAATATAAGAGAGAAGAGATATGAAAGACGTGAGATAAGAGAGCTATATATATATATTATTATAGTATTTATAATCTATATTTGCCTTATTATATATTATTATATTATAGATAGTATGAGATGAGGAGGTATAAAGAGAGAAAGGAGGAGAGAGAGAGAGAGAGAGAGAGAGAGAGAGAGAGAGAGCGAGGAGAGAGAGAGAGAAAGAGGAGAAGGAGACTCTGGAGAGATGAGAGAGAGAGAGGAGAGAGAGAGAGCGAGGAGAGAGGAGAGAGAGAGAGAGAGAGAGAGAGAGAGAGGGAGGAGAGATGAGAGAGAGATGAATAGAGAGAGAGAGAGAGAGAGGAGAGAGAGAGCGACGAGAGAGCGATGAGAGAGAAGAGAGGAGAGATGAAATGGGAGAGAGGAGGCGTTGGTCAGAGAGACGCTGAGAGAGAAGGCGAGAGAATTAATGCGAGAGAGAGATGAGGAGATGAGAGAGAGAGAGAGAAGGAGGGAGAGAGTAGAGAGAGAGAGGAGGAGAGAGAGAGAGAGACGAGCGCGAGAGAAAGAGAGCATGCTAGAGAGAGGAGAGAGAGGAGAGAGCGCGAGACCTGAAGCGAGAAGAGAGTTATAGAGCAGAGGAACGAGAGAGAGGAGAGCGAGAACGAGAGAGAGAGCCCGAGCGAAGAGAGCCCGAGGAAAGAAGTGAGAGAGAGAAAGAAGTGAGAAACGAGAGAAGAGAGAGAGAGAGAGGAAAGAGGAGAGAAGAGAGAGAGAGAGAGAGAGAGAGAGAAGGAAATATATGAAAGATATTCTCCTCCTCCTCTCCCTCATCTTTCCCTCCCTCCCTCTCCCTCTCACTCCCCCACACACCCATCACATCCACCACCCACCCCCACCCACACACCACCCCCCCCCCCCCTCGGAGAGAGAGAGGAGAAGAGAGAGAAGTCTGAGAGGAAGTAGAGAGAGAGACGAGAGAAAACAATCTGAGAGAGAAGAGGAGAGTGAGAGAGAGAGGAGAGAGAGAGAGAGAGAGAAAGAGAGGGGAGAGAGTGAGAGAGAGAGAGGAGGAAGAGAGAAAAAAAGAAGAGAGAGAGAGAGAGAGAGAGAGAGAGAGAGGAAAGAGAAAGAGAGAAAAAAAAGAGAGAGAGAGAGAGGATGAAGAAGAGATGAGAGAGAGGAGAGGAGAGAGGAGAGAGAGAGAGAGAGAGAGAGAGAGAGAGGAGAGAGAGACACGAAAGATAGGGAGAGAGAAAGGAAGAGAAAGCGTCTAGTGATGAGATATAATATAGATTATATATATCTATATAGCTTCTGAGATGATGATAAGATAAATTATCGAATAGTGGAAGGTAAAGAGAAAGAGAGCGGAGAGGAGAAAGAGAAAGATCAGAGAGAGATAGAGATAGATAGATAGATAGATAGAGAGAGAGAGAGACTATGATTTCAGTTGGAAATACCAAAACATATACAACTGAACAGACCGCAATGCCTTTCGTTGGAAAAAAAAAATCCACGTGTCAAAAATAAATAAAAATACATATATAGTCAAACAAACAGATGAGTAAACAAACAAACAAATGAAATAATGATAAGGGAACGAAGGACAGGGACGGGGAGGGGGCGGGTAAAAAGAACAGCTGAGGGTGTGCGGGGGCGGGAAATACACACTAAAAAATGGCGGCCGGGAGAGGAAGCAATAAAATAACGATTGGAAAATGCAAAAGAGAATTAGGGCGAGGGAAAAAGGCAGGCGGAAAATGGCGAGGATAATCCAAAAGCGATCAAGAGAGAAAGGGGAGAGAGATAGAGAGGAGGCGAAGCAATGATAAAAGGCGGGCGAAGGGTAATGGAAAAGGGGAGGCAGAGATGCTATAAAGGGAGGAGGAGGAGGAGGAGGAGGAGGAGGAGGAGGAGGAGGAGGAGGAGGAGGAGGAGGAGGAGGAGGAAGGAGGAAGAAGAAGAAGAGGAGGAGCAGGAAAGAGGAAGAGGAGAAGGGGGGTGAGGACGAGGGAGGGAGGGAGGAGGAGGAGGAGGAGGAGGAGGAGGAGGACGAGGAGGACGAGGAGGAGGAGGAGGAGGAGGAGGAGGAGGAGGGGGAGGAGGAGGAAGAATAGGAAGAGGAAAAGGAGGAGGGAGAAGAGAAGGCGGAGGAGGAGGAGGGAGAGGAGATGGAGGAGAAGGAGGGACGAGGAGGGGGAAAAGGAGGAGGACAAAGAGGAGGAGGAGGTGGAGATGGGATATAAAAAAATATAATGCAGAAAACGGAAAAATATTAGACGATGCAGAAACATGATAAAAGCATAAAAGCGACGAATAAAAACAGAAGGAACAGCAGTGAATTTATTTGTCTAACAAAAAATGTACACACACACATGCGTGAGAGTATGTATGAATGTATACATATATAAGAAATGTGAAACGGGGCAGAGTGTGATGAAGAAAGAAGAAGAGAGAGAAAGGAGAGAAAAGAGAGAGAGAGTAGGAAGGACGAGAAGAACTGAGAGAAGAGAAGACGATGGAGGAGGTAAAAAAAAGAGGGCATGATGAAGGAGGGAAGATGGGAGGAAATTCAGGGAAGGAGGAGGGGGGAAGGAGAGCAGAGAGGAGAGAAAAAGGAAGGACGAGGAATAAAGGAGTGAGGAAATACAGGGAAGGAAGAATATTGAAGATAAAAAGAAGATATGAGAAAAAAGAGAAAGGGAAGACGAAGAATGAGGAGAAAAAGAAGAAGAATGAGAAAGGGGAAGAAGTAGAAGGGGAAGAAGTAGAAGAATGAGAATGATAAGAATAAGAATAAGAAGAGGAAGGAGGAGAAGACGCAGCAGAAAATCACAAACAACAAGGAAGAGAAAGAAAAAGGAAAAACACGATAAATGAAAAAAAAAAAAAAAACCGCAAGAAAAAGTCTATTTGCTCTTCCCTGATGTCGTAGAAAATGTAACCGTGTTCTATATTATGTAATATTGCTGTATAAAGTCATGGTCGTCTGTCAGCTGTATTGCAACTGTATGTGCGGCTAGCCAGGGTAGTAAATAAGGTAAAGATTAAACTCAGCTAAACTCACTTCAACTAAACTAATCGAAATAAAATAAAACTCAACCAAACTAACCTCGAGAAACAAAAATAAATAAATAAAGGACTTAAACCCCTCTCCTCAACCAAACAGTACTGAATTCATCTCACCTAAACAACACTCAACTCACCTCAGCGAAACAACACTCATCTCACCTCAACCAAACTGAGCTCATTTCACCTCAGCGCAACTCATCCATGACCGCACTCACCTCAAGGGTCTTGAGTGTGTGCAGGACCATCCCCTCGACGGACATTCCCAGGACCTTTTTGTCCTGCGACGACACGATGGGGGGCGGCGCCGAGGTCATGATGATGTAGTCGTCCTCAGAACTCTCTCCCAAGGGCGTGGGGGGAGGCGCCTCGTCTGTGGGGGTGGCAGAATCAGAATCAGAGTCCGAATTAGGGTTGGATTCCGAAGCCGAACCGGAAATCGAGTCCGAATCCGAACCGGAAATCGAGTCCAGATCCGAAACCGAGCCTTGTTTCGAGATACACATGGTTATTCGCACTGTAGTTTCATGCAGAATGTAGGCCTACGGTGATAGACACGGTAGAATGGGTAAGTCAGCGATTACAATGATGGTTACTTAGAGAAAAAGAATAAATAACCAAAATAAGAGGTACCTCAAGGATTATATATATATAAGAAAAATTATCTTTAAAATCGTGAGCAAAAATATAAAAACGACACATGAAATTCGGTCAAATTTTAAAAGAAAATATGAAAAATAGAATGAAATACTAACTTTCCTAAACCATCCATTAGAACGACCTCCTCTTTAACACGTTCATATAATAATTACTTCCGTATTTTGCCAGTAGCCTCAAAAGCCACATCGCTAAGCCTACGCTACTACTGTTACTATCTATACAATTAGTATCTGCACAGTGGTGATAATGATAATGATGATAATAATAATAATAATGATAATCATATTAATAATAAAAAGGACAATAATATTTGAAAAGTAATAATTATAACGTAATATAGCAGCATCAAAATAATCTTTAAAAAAAAACGCAGTAATCATGAAATAAGAATTATAATGCTATTAACAACAACAATAATGACAACCGTAATAATGATAATAGTAATAATTCTGATGGCATTGATAATAACATTGATAACAACAGTAATAATAGCAGTGATGATGGTGATAACAATGAATTCTAATAATGACTACAATCGTAATAACAACCATAACAACGCCAATGATAACAATAACACAGCGACCATAATAGTACTCCATTTTTTCTGCTACAGTAATTAAGCAGAAACAAATCACTCTATGGAATTAGTAATAGTTAGGCTACATGCGCAGTTCTTGATCAGCCTGAAGGTATGAAGTCTAAAGCTGAGGCTGTCATAGATAGAGTGAGAAGATCCGATTCCTTTCATTTGACGTTATTGAAAAATATTGTTTTGCCTTCCTTGCAAATCTAATTTTAAAATACTTTTTCGGACTCGCGTAGTTTCTTTGGCGCAAAACAAGTTAACTTTCCTGACGTGTACTAAGATGTAATCAGGTGAAACACGACCTCGCCTTGAGATAAGCCTACATCCAGATCTCTTCCAGATTAATCCATAACACCAAAGTAAATCTCAGCATTCAAATGGAAATAAAATCAAATAATCAAATCACGAATGAACTAAAAATCTGCTTTCTTAACCTTCTCGATGTAAGAAACCAGTCGTACAATATTGTCCTCATAACTCTCAATATCCTTCTTCCCTTCCAGCCAAGGCGTCGGCGTCGGATACCACATATTGGCTGATAGCGTTCATAATCCCAGGTAATGTGGAGGTAATCACGTCGGCGGGACGAGGAGGCCGTTATGAAGCCATGCTGGGAACTGTACAGCACACACGCGTCCTAATCGGCAGTTTTCCTTAAGATATATATATATATACATATATATATATATATATATATATATATATATATATATATATATATATATCTATAAAAGGAGGCTGTAGTGTAGTGAACACGCAATTCACCTCCTCGTCCTACTTCTTTTGGATTCATCAATAAGCCTGATGTCAGTTCTGGTGCGTTCGTAGAATGGCATAGAATAATGCAATAAGAGCGGAGGACCAAAACAGAAAAACAAAAGAGCAACTCGAAGCGTCATCTCGAGATACAATAAAAGCAATCACATCGGTAACCTCATAGCGACCAAACACCAGAGCAATATACTCGAAAGAACAAGAAAAGGGAAAATAGACAGAAAGGTCAGTCATAAAAGGCAGAAGAGAGAGAGAGAGAGAGAGTGAGAGAGAGAGAGAGAGAGAGAGGGAGAGAGAGAGAGAGAGAGAGAGAGAGAGAGAGAGAGAGAGAGAGAGAGAGAGAGAGAGAGAGAGAGAGAGAGAGAGAGAGAGAGAGAGAGAGAGAGAGAGAGAGAGAGGAGCAGAGAAAAAGGAGGGAGGGGACAGAGAGAGAGAGAGAAAGAGATAGATAGATAGAGAGAGAGAGAGAGAGGAGCATAGAGAAAGAAGGAGGGAGGAGACAGAGAGAGAGAGAGAGAGAGAGAGAGAGAGAGAGAGAGAGAGAGAGAGAGAGAGAGAGAGAGAGAGAGAGAGAGAGAGAGAGGGGAGAGAGAGAGAGAGAGAGCAGAGAGAAAGAAGGAGGGAGGGGACAGAGAGAGATAGATAGATAGATAGAGAGAGAGAGAGAGAGGAGCATAGAGAAAGAAGGAGGGAGGAGACAGAGAGAGAGAGAGAGAGAGAGAGAGAGAGAGAGAGAGAGAGAGAGAGAGAGAGAGAGAGAGAGAGAGAGAGAGAGAGAGAGAGAGAGAGAGGAAAGAGAGAGAGAGAGAGAGAGAGAAGGAGAGAGAGAGGAGGAGAGAAAGAGAGAGAGAGAGAGAGAGAGAGAGAGAGAGAGAGAGAGAGAGAGAGAGAGAGAGAGAGAGAGAGAGTTAGAGAGAGAGAAAAAAATAATACTGATTTCACCTGACACCCACTCGCTAGCGCAATCAGAGCGAGGCAAACAAAGCGCGTGACAGACTGTGTGACGGAGCATTCATCTCAGAGAGGAGGGACTGGGAGGGAAGGAAGGGGGGATTGAGGGAAGGAGGGAGGAAGGAAGGAATGGAGGAATGGGGGATTGAGGGAGGGAGGAAGGGAGGGAAGGAAGGGAGGGAGGGAGGAAGGAAGGGAAGAAAGGAGGGAGGAAGGGAGGGAGGGAGGGAGGAAGGGAGGGAGGGTCGGAGGGAGTGAGAGAAGGCGAGGCGGAGATGTAACCTTGTTATTATTCCCCACCTGAGGTTTCCTTTCCCTCGGCCTCCCTTACCAAGATCTTCAGCCAGGTCCGTGTCGGTTACTCTCGTTCCCTTGTTACAATACAGTAAGGGACACAATAGCCCTTATTGACATCCATGCTTGAGCGAATTAATTCCAGCATTTGTACGACAGGGAATTTTCAGGTATTTCAGTAATAACTATATCAATAATATTCTCTTAGTTGTGGTAAGCCAGTAGCCCTATAGCTGCAGATAGTCTAACATAGATATAGATACAGTTATTTGAACGTAGCCATAGTTAGGTTAGAAAAGCTATGGTTAGAATTTGACATAGTTATTTTCTTGTTTACTCATTAATCATATGTTAATTTCCTACACATAACGCTTCATGGCAATGCAGTGAATGAGTGAGATGCACACACACACACACACACACACACACACACACACACACACACACACACACACACACATAAACACACACACACACACACACACACACACCACATCAACATAAGGATATATTCAACCTACTCAATCTCTCAAGGTTTCAACGGAGTCCTTTGGAATGTTTTTTCAATCAGCTGATCAAAGGACTAGGATAACGCAGCTATATCCTTCACAATGGCACTCTATTACTGCCAATACTCGAATTGCACAAAAAAAAAAAAAAAAAAAAAAAAAAAAAAAAAAGGAAAAAAAAAACGGAAAGACTGTTTTTCCGCCTGATATACTCTACGGTAAAATGGTTGCTCAGAATCTGGTTGACTGGCATCTGTCCACAGATTTAAAGAAAAAAGTCAAATTCACTGCAACCAGCTGTTTACAAAAAAGAAAAAAAAAAGAAAAAAAAATAGAACATAAAAAAACATCGTATTTCAGGCTAGCCTTATGTAATCGACTGAAAGAATAAACAAGGAAAAGGCGAACCAAGAACAGCGATACATAGGCTTTTGAGAAACATTTTTTTCCTGTTTATCATTATTATCCTTATCATTATCATTATCGATATAATAATTATAATCTTATCACTAATATTGTTATCATCATTAATACTGTTATCATTATCGATATCATAACTATTATGCTATCATTATCATTATTACTCTCATTATCATTATTTTGTTATATTATTATTATTGTCATCATCATCATTATCACTGTTATCAACTTTTACCCATTCATTCATTTGGTATAATCATTATCATCATTATCATTTTCATCATCATTATCATAATCATTTTCACTGCTATTATCATCATCATTATCATTATTACCAAATATTATTATCACCATTATCATTATTCTTGTTATTATCATTATCATTATCATCAACCTTTAGGCATCAATTCTTTTATCCTAATCCCTATCACTGGCGACGAGGAAGGCTAATGAAAGCCTGAAAGGGCTTTACCAAGAGCCCTTTCAAAGAACCTCAAAAAAGAAAAAGAAAAGAAAAGAAAAGAAAAAAAACATGAATTCTAAAACAGGATTTTAAGACGTAATTCTTCTTCACAATGAATATGGGAAGGTCAGACGTGGTGATTCTCGCGCGAGGGAGATAAAAGAAGGCCGCAAAGGGATTTTGAAAGAATAGTAAAAAAAAATCTCATAAGGAGAGCCTCGCAGAAGAACAAGACAGGACTATGGCAAGCACAGTCGTAGAGGAACCATGAAAAGGGTGAGATTTCTAACGCAAAAGGCCTTCGACAAAATAGTCTATGTGTCAGGAAAACAGGAAACCTCTCACAGACAGAACGGGAGATAAATGTTAAATAGAAGAAGATGAAAACCAGACGCACGGAGGCAGAAACCACAGGAACCACCACAGATCACCTGGCAGGAAAACAGGGACGTCTAACGGACAAGATGTGGATTGCCACGGGGGAACAAACACGATAAATATAACAGAGAGAAATACAACCACGAATTTATGAATGAGTAGCTTCGAGAACGGAATTTTACCCGTGAGTTCTATCCAGTCTCGAGGCGCAGGGGTTTGCTGTAAGAATTCCAATAAACATTAGATCAATAAGTGTACAACAATAGATCCTGTACAGCAGATTAATACCTTAAAAAGAATGCACGATAAATAAATAAAAAAGGAAGATAAAACCAGAAAACCTCTACACAAATAAAATAATAATAACACTAATAAACGGGCAAGGCGAAAGGCAAAGCCAGCTCGCCGCAGCCAACCCTCCGACGTCGCTCCGCCGCCAGGAAGCCCGGGCGTCACTCACCCAGCAGGAGGTCGTAGACATTGACGCGGTGGTTGACGCGGTGCTGGAGGCCGAGGTAGACGAGGGTGCGGGCGGCGTGGTGCTTGACGTAGCGGGCGTGCCTGGTGGAGTGGTTGGTGTAGAACCACTCGTCGGACGGCAGGACAAGCTGCGTGAGGGCGTCGGGGATCTTGGCGGCTAGGAGGGCCTGGTGGTGGTGGGGCGTGAGGGCCAGGGTGGCCACCACCTGCAGCACCGAGCACAGGAGTTGCTGTGGGCGGGGAGGGCGGGATCAGGTTATTTGGTCCTCATTTAACTTTTCACATATTGACCTACGAACGTTTGCCTTTTCATAGGTCTTTACCAAAAGTTATATTGTGTTAAAGGGAATGGTCAACAAACGATGCAATTCTTAAACTGTTTTTGTTTTTACTTTAATTTGGTAAACTTTTATTCGATTATCTATTTTTATTCAGACATCAAGGACACTGGTCAACAAGCTATTGACATTCTGAAAGAGGCTAACTTAATTTTCTTATATTTATCCATTCAAATAGATATTATCTAAGGACACTGGTCGCCAAACAAGTGTGTTGACAAGATTGCAATCTCGCAATGGAACAAGAAATATGCAACAGAGGTCGCGAACTCTGTCATGGGCAACGGAACGCCATACATCTAAAATACACAAACACTACCACGCGAACAAAACAACGTTAAGAAAAAAACAACAACAAAACACAGGAATATCCCTTTGTTTACCGATTTCCCCGACGCTATTTTGTTTACAATTGGTTCAGTTTGACTCGCTTACGCTGCAACATTCAACAAAGATCCTTCACACGACCGCAAACACACAACAGAAAAGTAACACACAAAGACGCGTACATAATCCCCAGAGTACGAGTGAAGGGAATAGAGCAAGTCGTTAATCCGATTCCACGCAAGATCTCGTTACGAAATCGTGTGTATTCTTGGACAGGGTGTGACTTGGCACTAATTGCGCAAGATCGGTTGATTCAGAGAAACAAACAATGAAACAAAGAAGCAAGAAGAAAAAATAGGAATGATTCAGCGGCATCAGTTATGTTAAAGAACTGACGCGCTACGAACTGGAAAGCTTATATTACGATCAAGATTAAGGCACTAACAGAAATTACTAGAACAATGGAGGTGGCGGTAATTGCAGAGGTTGAAACAGCATCAGTATATGATAGAACTAATACCTATCAGTATCAGCATTACTCCTTGCATTAACGATTGCGGTTGTCATAGCAATAATGGTTGTTGCAATAGCAACTGGGCTCATTTGATAGTCATTGTAGCATTGGTAATGCTAATAGTACTAACAGGGGGCTTTAGGCAACGGCTGCATCATGTTGCAAATAATCAATAATTTATTCCATGTATCACAGCATTGTACCGTAATCATCATTAAAACCAACCAACCAACTAATACATTATATACATTTGCATAAACAACCCCTATGTACTTTACTTGACAAGTGACAGTTTTACCTCTGTCTATTATTATTATCATTATTATTATTATTAATAATACTATTTTTATTGTTTTCATTGTTGTTGTTATCATTATCATAATCATTAATGTTATTATTTCATTATTATCATCTTAATCATAATTATTACTATCATTAGTAGCAGTAGTAGTAATTTCATCATTATGATTAGTGTGATTATCATCATCAGTGTCCTTATCATAATCATAATCATTCATCATTACTATTTTTGATTATCCTCATCACTACAGGAAAATCAAAGTTCAACAGCCGATACATCGCTCGCTATTCTGCAACAATCTCTAGATAAAAACGAATTGCAATAACGTAGAGGCATATCGAACCATAGAGCCCTCGATGCAATGTCGTTATAAAAGCGGAATCGCCTGGACTTCGGTTTGATATCAGTAAATGATAGCTTTCGATTTGTTAACACTAAGCTACAAATTTCAGTTCACGATCAGTGAACCATAATTTTCGAGTTAATAAATGTCACTAAAGAATAAATTTCCGTTGGATATTAGTAAACAACAATTTTCTGTTTGATATCAGCCAACAACGAATTTGAGTAAGATGTCAATAAACAAAATACTTGCAAAAACAATATCGTTCCATTGGAATTTTACTGAATTGACTTTCATCTGACGAACAGAGGGGGGGGGGTATGCAATGCTTCAGAGCAGTGCTAGTTATTATGGGTGAAATGTCATGCAAACGCACGTGATGAATAAGGAGATAGATAAAGAAGAAAAATAAAAAAGGTGAAAGAAGGGTAAAATTAAGAAGGAAAGAAAATACAGAAACAAGAAAGAAAGAAAGAAAGAAAACATTAACGAATGCCAACTTCTAGTCTGTCTTAAATATCTTCAATCTAATGTTTTTGATAATAATTTTAACATCATATTCAATTGATTATACTAGCAAATTACCGTCATCTACATACATTTTACTCAAATTGTGTAGAAAAAAAAATAGATTTTAGTTACTCTAACTATATAGAATAAGCTTTTTCCAGTGAATTAGTGACGTTTTGTTGCTCGAACTATACATAATAAGCTTTTTCCAATAACAGGCAGCGTATCTGGGCTACATTATTTCAAAACGAACCGAAAAATATTACGATTTCATACAGGAAAAACATATGATAGAAGCTGACAGTCGTTCTTATGAGATTCTTATACTATATACATTTTTTTTTTTTCTAATCTTCCCAGAAACTGCCATAGCATCAAAACAGTAGAGTGAAACGTTTTGCCCTTCATCGGTACTCATATTGGAAAATCATTTAAATTCCAAATTTCCAGAAAATAAAAAAATCGACTCGCTTAATATCCTCAATGGTTAAACTGCACTCGATCGAACATTTCCGGTTGCAAACTCACTTCATAAAGCAGGAATCATAGTAGGAGTAATCACATTAATATCAATGCTACTGTTATCATTGCTTCTACGAACAACAACAACAATGATAAACGGAGGAGGAGGAGGAGGAGAAGGAGGAGGAGGAGGAAGAAGAGGAGGAGGAGGAGGAGGAGTGAGAGAAAAAGGAGGAGGAGGAGGAGGAGGAAGAAGTGGAAAAGGGAGAAGAATAGGAAGAGGAGGAGGAAGAGGGCGAAGAGAAAGAAGAAAAACAAAGAAACAGAAAGCAGTTGAAGAGGAAGAAGCTAATCATGGTGGCGGTGCTCACGATTGAAAACAAACAAACAAACAAACAAAAAAAAAAAAACCAGCAGAAAGGACAATATCAAAACAAAAGCTGGTAAAAGAAATGCTTTCAAACAAAGCCTTTCTGGAATAAATGATAAACTTATTGTGTCCGAAAGTTTCGTCTCTGAAGCACTGTTTTTTTTTTTTTTTCTTTCCTTTTCTTGTCTTTTCTTGTCTTTCTCATAAAACTCTCAGACAACTCTTTTCCTTTTCATTAAGCTATTTCATTTGACGGATTCTTTGATGTTACTATTCGTTTGTTTACATGGCCCTCTGTGTTTGCTTTACGCCTAACAACAACAACAACAAAATTTGCTATGACAATTAAGAGGCATACAATGACACGAGGGAGACAAGGATTAGGAAATATAAATGCGATCCAGATGCACAGGCACTCTAGCACACGCAAGCACACACACACACACAAACTTCCCTCCCTACCTAAACACCCCCACTCCACCCACCTACCCACACTCCCACTCACTCACCATTCTCCCCCCCCCCCCTACCCAACCACCCACCCACCCACACACACACACACACACACACACACACTTCCCTCCCTACCCAAACACCCCCACTCCACCCACCCACCCACACACTCACCATTCTCCCCCCCCCTACCCAACCACCCACCCACACACACACACGTCCACGCACTTAAATATGGCCAGCCTGCCTGAGGGAAGAAATAAAAACTCGGATCACATTTCTCCCCTCACTCTCTCCCCTCGATTTTATTTTCTGCTTTACGAATTCTTCGGACGTCCATTGTGGATGAGATAGATGAAGAAACAGAGGAGGGTCGGATTTCGGTGCTCACTTCACGGAAGAGAAAGAAAAAAACGAAAAAAAGAAAGAATTGGACAGGAGGGAGGAAAAGGAAGTCATACACACACACAGAGAAAACACAAACTCTCTCCCTCTTTCATTCTTTCTTCCTCTCTCTCTCTCAACCCCCTCACAATATATATATATATATATATATATATATAAATATATATTCATATATGCATATATGCATATATATATATATATATATATATATATATATATACATATATATATATAAATGTCTATATATACAAATACATAAAACCATATAATATATTATATATAACTATATATATATATATATATATAATATATATATAACTATACCATACATACATACAGACACACCACATACACACACACACACACACATCCATATATTTATATATATATCTATATATATAATATATATATAATATCTATATATATATGTATATGAATATG
>NW_028234439.1:715947-725947 GCF_977035675.1 Penaeus japonicus
AGTGATTGATTAGGAACTGATACATGTAAGGCGAAACTGATCTCTAAGAGAAGACATATGCGATATCTGGTTTCACCCAACAAGTCTGACAATCCCTAACACTAGAATGGCTCAACCTTACAGTGTAATGCAATATACACAGCTTGAGTATGTAGCATTGGGGGAGCATCTTAACAATGCTTTCTCTCTCTCTCTCTCTCTCTTTCTCTCCACTCTTATCCTCTCTCTACCTCTCTCTCCTCCTCCCTCTCTCTCAGTGGTCCTCTCTCTATTTCTCTCCCCCCCCTCTCTGAACTTAATTTGGCGAGAAGGTAGTAAACATTTTCTGGCTGCTCCTGTAGACACTTGGGAATTTAGTTGTGACAGTCACTGTTTTAATGTCTCTTTGCTACTCGATTGTTAAGACGCAACAGTGAGAATTCCATAATTACTCACTCTATAGCTCCTCCTCTCTCACTCCTCCTCACTCCTCTTCACTATTTTCTCCTCATTCACCCCCCCTCTCCTCTCTTCTCACTCTATTTTTCTTTTTTTCCTTTCTTCTACTTTTCACTCTCTACGACTCAGATTCTAAGTGTCACAGTATCCTGCATTATTTCTTAATTTTAATCAGCTAAATAGGATGAACAATGTGAGAATAATAAATCCTAAATGACACACCCTTGAATCTAGTGTTCTAACGATGCCATGTTCATATGACATGAAAATCTGCTTTCTTAGAGGGAAACATACCTCACATAGTTGATCATGTTTTACACAACACTTTTTTGAACATTACTGACTGCAGTCCTTACAAGAACTGAACCACTCTACATAAAACCATCATTTCTCCCCCCCTCCCACACCACACACATACATATATATATATATTTCGGTAATATATATATATATAATATATATATATATAGAACTCACTATCCACTAACCAGTACGGATTATCTTATCATTACTCTGGTGGCTGAGTCCCTAACCTACCTACTTACTCTACAATTTATATATATATATATATATCTGAGTAAATAAGGAAATTAGTAGTATGGTTTCTTCATGAGAGTTACAAGATCCTACGCGTCAGGAGATGCATTTAAATTAATAAATGTACATCATTTGAGCCTTCTGAGCATAAAGTTTACAGAATGATGTACCAATGCGAAGACACATTACTTGTATATTTGCATATACAATGGCAAGAGTGCGTATGACAACTTTTTCTGCGTAGTAATCATCTTTTTTATAGGTTGACTAAATTGAAACAAATGCGAGGTTTACCGACTGGGGGGTGCGAGTAAATTTACATGTAAGCTTTTTTAATGCCTCAGATAAAAGGTCACTGCATACGACTGATTCAGTCGGACTTTTAGCTTCAGAAAGGACTCAAAATATGCACGTGATCTATTGCTGTTTTTAACATCTTGCTGGTTAGGAGCGCATTTACACAATCCTAACTAAGTGCAGAGCGTGCCGTATTTCTGCTACACGAGAACTGTTAAAATTGTGTTATCTGTTCTGAGTGAAACATTAATAGTGACGATTGCGTATTGGACAAGTTCTACTGACTAAGTGATTGGCGTCAGGGGGCTGCTAGGAAAGCTCTCAATTGATCTTGACACCCATCAGAAGGTACATACAATGTTCGCTGCCCAATCCATTCTGTTGCTAGGCACGGCAGACACTACGCGTGAGACAAGCCTCCGAGAAACTCTCCTGCGCGTCCTGTAGTCCTTTTTCAATTTACACATATACATGCATGCATGTATATGAACAAACATTCGAACACTGTCACCGCCATGTCCAACAAGGCTCGTCATCACCGCGCCCCGCCCCGTCCAATAGATATTGAGAAGGTAATTCCACACGATCCTTCGGGTGGCCGCAAAAAGAAGACCAGTGGAGAGACACAAGCCAGCCACTCTCGCATGTTGCACAAATAACAATTTCGCCGTACCTTGCTTGCACTACTGGTATTCCTGCTTCTTGTAAACCACGCCACGCTTTCTTCGTTTGTGTTTGGGAGATAATACATCATCTAAATAAAGATACCATGTACTATCGGTCATTAACTGGCGTATATTCTTGCTTCATGCCATATCCACTTGGCTTGCTGTATTTGAGGAAGATGGCAGTAGGAAAGTGGTGAGTGTTATCAAGTTTTTTACACCTGGGAGGTAATTGTCACTCCAAAGTTCACGCTACTCCTACAGCACTACGTCTTCTGCAGTAGGTACCTTTGCCTTCATGGCGGCCTTCGTGTTGTAATTGCAGAGTGGGGGGAGTCCGGGGGTGGGAGGGTGATGGGAAGGGGATTCCGGCCTGATGACTGAGTCTGCAATCTGGTCCAGGTTGCACGCCCGTGACTCTAGCGCCCTGTCTCTATTTTCTAGTGGGTAGCGCGGGCCTTTGGCAATGAACCAAAAGCCAAAAATGAAAATAAAAGGAGGCAATAGAGCCTGAAATTCGTTCAATATGTTGCTCTCCGGAGAAAGACAAGCGAGTGTTCGAAGCCGGGGAGCGAGGCGGTATCGAGAGCGTCCCGGGGTGACCGGCTGACCGCGCTCCGCCGCCGAAACAAGCGAACCGCAACGCTCCGACCTCACAAAAGAATGAAGGAAAAGAGAGAAAAAAGAAGAAGCAGAAAGAGAGAGAGAGTTTTTGGCCTCACTCGCAAGTTTGATCCGACTGTGTGTGTAGAATGGAGTCGACTCGTGGCGACCCGTTGTTGCTGTGTCGAGGACTAGGAAACTCTCTCTCTGTCTCGCTCTTACTCTCTCTCGCCTGGTCTCTCTCTCTTTCTCTCTTCTCTCTCCCCCCCCTCCCTCCTTCTCTCTCTCGAACACTCTCGCTCCCTCCCTCTCTTCCCTAAGTCTGTCCCTTCCTCCCTCTCTTCCCTAAGTCTCGCCCTTCCTCCATCCCTCTCCACCTTCCTCTCTCTCTTTCCCTCCTTCCCCTACCCTAAGTCTCTCCCCCCTCCCTCCCTCCCTCCCTGCGACTTCTCTCCTTCCGCTTTTAGTTCCACTGTCCCGCCGGGAGGAGAGAGATGGATTTCCTCTCCCGCCTCCTGGGTGTAGTTGGTGTGGGTGGGATGGGGGTGGGGGTGGGGGAGGGGTGGGTTAGGATGAGGAAGGGGGAGGGAGGGGAGTGGCGGTGAGGGGAGAGGTGGAGCGGGTTGAGAAGGAGGAGGAAGATGAGGAGGAGGAGGAGGAGAAAAGGGTGAAGCGTGAGGAGGAGGAGGAGGAGGAGAGTAGAGGAGAGAGGAGAAAAGGAGAGGAGAGGGGGAGGAGGAGGCGAGGAGAGGAAAAAGAGGAGGAGAGGTAGAGGAGGGAAGAAGAAGAAGAACAAGAAGAAGAAGAGGAAGAAGGAGAAAGAGAAGAAGATGAGGGAAGGAAGGGAAGAATATGAAGAGAAAAGGGAAGAACAAGAAGAGAGAAAAGGAAGAAGAAAAGTCTGGCAGGCAAAGGAGAAAGCCAAGAAGGAGGGCAAGGGACGAGCAAGGCGAGCGGTAGCAGTAGAAGTAGGAACAGAATCAGAAGTAGGAAGTTCGAGAACCAATCCGCGAGTGAGGGTAAACGCGGGCTTGACTGCCCTCGAATTGGATTCTCCTTCGCGTCCGCCAGTTTGCACATCGGCAAAGGCAAAGGCAAAGGCGGCGTCAGAGAGAATCCGCCGTTGATTCTTGCATCACAGGACGAGGCGATCGGACGCGTGTGTTCGTGGGCGCGTTGTTTATCGTCGCCTCCGCCAGAGGGGAGGCTGTGTTTGCGGCGCCGTTTAGGGGTTGATTGGCTAGCTGTGCGGTTTCCGGTTGCCTTGTTTATTTGTTTGGCTTCTCGGTTTGTTTGTTTGTTTGTTTGTAGGCAACAAGATTCCGGCAACAAAGTTATTGACGGGTTTGGATGGAAATTTATGGGTTGTTAGTCCATGGCCCAAAGTTGATTAGATTATACAGTGGGGTGGAGGATTTCTGTATAAAAAAATAAAAAAAATGTGGTAGACTTATGTAACTTAGGCAAAGATCTTGGTACTTTCTAGTTCATTGTTACATATACCATGACGATGCATTCATCCAAGGGTTTCCTGAAGATCAAGTTCAACAGGACTTTGTAAGGTCCTACTCGATCGTCTATAGAAGACAACACAATATCCAGTGAGCTTCTTACCGCAACATATTAATGGTGTAATTCGTTCAGAAAAATAACCTTTTCTTAAAAGTCATATCAGTTGCGCTAATAAATACACCTTCTGGATACAAAAGCAGTATAATAATTAACAGCACCTACCTGCATGTCAATATAGTAATACCAATAATCATGATAATGATAATTATGATGGGGATATCATTAATAATCTTAATAATGATAATAATAATGATAATGATGACAATGATAAATATGATAATGGTGATAATAAGGATTATAATCATAATAATAATGATGATAATAATAATAACAACAATAATAATTACAATAATATCGAAATGATAATGATGATATTAAGAACAATAATAATAATGGTAATTATTATAATGATAATAATGTTAATAATAAAAATAACAATAATAATGATAATAATAGCAATGATTGTAATAATAACACTAATGACAATGTAATAATGATGATAATAATGAAATAATAAACAATAACGAAAAACCTCCCATATACCGCCAATACAACGAACTCTAAACCGCCCACACAAAAACCTCCAAACCGCCCACCGAAAGGCCTCCAAACGCCCACCGAAAGGCCTCCAAACCGCCCACACAAAGGCCCCTCAACTTACCTCTGACTGGGCGTGCACTGCTGCTTGGCGCCCACCGTCCGCTTGTGCAGAGTGATGGCGTTGTGCATGACGTTCAGGATGGACACCGCCGGGATGCTGGCCAGGGTTCCTGTGGCGAGCAGAAGGATGGAGTCAGTGAGGGAGGATATTGGAGGATGGAGGGAGTGAGGGAGGCTATTGGAAGATGGAGGGAGTGAGGGAGGATAATTGGAGGATGGAGGGAGTGAGGGAGGATATTGGAGGATGGAGGGAGTGAGGGAGGATATTGGAGGATGGAGGGAGTGAGGGAGGATATTGGAGGATGGAGGGAATGGGGTGTACGTTGAGGGATGGAGGGAGTGAGGTATACAAAGGAGGATGGAGGGAGTGAGAGAAGATACATAGGGACAGAAGAAGTGGTTGGGATTATACAAGAGGAGTGAAAAGGATTAAGTGAGAGGATAGAAAGATGGAAGGAGAGAGGAAACGGATTGATAGAGGGAGCGAGGGAGAAAATAGAGTTAGGTAATAGATGAATGGATGAAGAAAGGAAGAGTATAAAGAGATGAAAATGAAGGAATATATTATGAGGATGGAGGGATTGAGGGAAGGAGTAGAAGAATGGAATAAGTGAGGGAATGTAGAGATGGACGGAGTTATGGAGAGTGAATAAGAATAGAGAGAATTAGGGAATATACAAAAAGGATGGAGGGATTGATGGAGCTTATAGAAGGATGGAGGGAGTGAGGACGTAGGAGTGCATGAGGGAGAGAAATATAAAGAATGGCAATATATAATGCTATATAAATACGTATGATCTTGTTCACACAGCATATTCGGGTATACTGTATCCCAGGCGCCCTTCCATTTATCTCTCAATAAGTCTATCTTTCTCCACCTAGAGCCCTCCCCCCCACCCCCCAGCGCACCTCTTCTAGGCGCTTGTCCCGAAAGGCAAGTCAGACAAATCCGAGGTCTGTTTCTGGCGCGAAACCCGAGTCAGCGAGCGCCGCGCGCGGCCTCAAATCTGCCTCGTCCGGGAGGCGGCCCGAAAAATGCAAAGAAAAATCAATGGTGCTCGACAGAGGAAATGTGTCACGTGCGTAGAGAAAGGGAAGGAATAAAAGGAGAGAGAGAGAGAGACAGTGAAAGGGGGAAAGAGAGAGAGAGAGAGAGAGAGAGAGAGAGAGAGAGAGAGAGAGAGAGAGAGAGAGAGAGAGAGAGAGAGAGAGAGAGAGAGAGAGAGAGAGAGAGAGAGAGAGAGAGAGAGAGAGAGAGAGAGAGAGAGATAGGTAGGTAGAGAGAGAGAGAGAGACAGAAATAGATTTATATATGTCTTCTTCCTTCTCTTTCCCTCTCTTTCCGCCTCTCTCTCTCTCTCTCTCTCTCTCTCTCTCTCTCTCTCTCTCTCTCTCTCTCTCTCTCTCTCTCTCTCTCTCTCAACTCTCCTCTCACTCTCTCCATCTCTCTCTCTCTCGCTCTCTCACTCTCTCGTCTCTCTCACCTCTCTCTCTCTCAGTTCTCTCTCTCTCTCAGTTCTCTCTCTTCTTCTCACTCTCTCATCTCTCTCTCCTCTCTCTCCTCTCCTCTCTCTCTCTCTCATCTTCCTATCAAACTCAATGTACATAAAATAAAAAAGAAAAAAAGTCAACTCTCATCTAAAAATTCTCTTTCCTCTCTTGCTTCTCCTCTTCTCGATCTCTCTTTCCTCTCTCTCTCTCCTCTCTCCTCTCTCTCTACCTCGTCTCTCTCTCTCTTTCCTCCCTCTCCTCTCCAACCTCTCTCTCCTCCTCTCCTCCTCTCCTCTCCCCCTCTTCTCTCTCCCTCTCTCTTCCTCTCTCCTTCTCTCTCTCTCTCTCTTCCTCTCTCTCCAATCCTCTCTCTCTCTCTCTTCCTCTCTCCTCTCCCTCTCTTCTCATCTCTCTCTCATTCTCTCTCCTCTCCACTCCTCCCTCTCTCTCAATCTTACCTCTCTCTCTCCCCCTCTCCCCTCTCTCTTCCCCTCTCTCTCCCTCCTCTCTCTTCCCTCTCCAGAATCTCTTCATAAAACCTCTCTCCTCTCTTCTCTCCTTCTCCTCTCATCTCTCCTCAATACTTCTCTCTCTCTCTCTCTCCATCTACTCATGTACATGCAAATAAAAAAGGAAAAAAAGTCAACTTCAGTATAAAAATTCCATTATCCTTCTCTCCTCTTTTTTTTCTTTTACACTTTCTTCCCTTCCTCTTCCTTCTTCGTTCGTCCTTCCCCCTTTTCCCAAGTTCCCTCCTTGTTCCCCTCTCTCCTCCCCTCCCCTCCCCTCCCCTCCCCTCCCAGTTCCCCTCAACCCCCTTCCTCCTCCTCCTCCTCCTCCTCACCTCCTTCCAATCCTCCCCTCCTTTCCTCTTCCCCTCCCCCTCTTATCTTCCCTTCCTCCACCTCCTCCCTTCTCCTCATCTACCTCTTCCCTCCCCCCCTCCTCCTCCTCCTCCCTCTCTTCCCTTCCACACCTCCCTTCCTTTCTTCTCCCCCTCCTCCCCTCTTCCCTCCCCCTCCTCCCCTCTTCCCTCCCCCTCCTCCACCTCTTCCCTCCCCCTCCTCCACCTCTTCCCTCCCCCCTCCCCCTCCACCCCTCCTCCTCTTCCCTCCCCCTCCTCCACCTCCCCCCTCCCCCTCCTCCACACTCCTTTCCCCATCCCCCTTCCTCCCCCTCTTTTCCCTCCTCCCTCCCTCCTCCACCCCTTCCCTCCTCTTTCCCTCCCCCCCCTCCTCCCACACCTCTTTTGCCTCCCCCTCCTCCCCCCCTCCTTCCCCTTCTCCCTCCCCCCCCTCCCCTCTTCCCTCCCCCTCCTCCCCCTCTTCCCTCCCCCTCCTCCCCTCTTCCCTCCCCCTCCTCCACCTCTTCCCTCCCCCTCCTCCCCTCTTCCCTCCCCCTCCTCCCCTCTTCCCTCCCCCTCCTCCCCTCTTCCCCTCCCCCTCCCCCCCCCTCTTCCCTCCCCCTCCTCCACCTCTTCCCTCCCCCTCCTCCCCTCCTCCCTCCCCCTCCTCCCCTCTTCCCTCCCCCTCCTCCACCTCTTCCCTTCCCCTCCTCCCCTCTTCCCTCCCCCCCTCCCCTCTTCCCTCCCCCTCCTCCACCTCTTCCCTCCCCCTCCTCCACCTCTTCCCTCCCCCTCCTCCCCCCCCCTCCTCCCCTCCCCCCTCCCCCTCCACCCCTCCTCCTCTTCCCTCCCCCTCCTCCACCTCTTCCCTCCCCCTCCTCCCCTCCCCTCCTCCCCTCTTCCCTCCCCCTCCTCCACCTCTTCCCTCCCCCTCCTCTCCCCCCCCCCTCCCCTCCTCCCTCCCCCTCCTCCCCTCCTCCCCTCTTCCCTCCCATCAGCCTCCTCTCCCACTTCCGCTAAAGACTTGAGACAGATAAATCTTCTTCATTTTTTCCATCATTATTATTTTTCTTCAAGTGGAACCGTGAGTGATGAATTATGCTAAAGAGACGCAAATGCAGATGATGTGAAGAGAAACTGAAGGATATATGAATGATGACGATGATGATGATGATAATGATAAGATTATGATGATGATGATGATAGTGATAATGATGATGATGGTGGTGATGATGATGATGATAGTGATAATGATGATGATTGTGATAATGATGATGATGTTGATGATGGTGGTGATGATGATGGTGATGATGAGATGATAATGATAAGATTATGATGATGATAATGATGATGATGGTGGTGATGATGATGATGATAGTGATGATGATGATTGTGATAATGATGATGATGATGTTGATGATGGTGGTGATGATGATTGTGATAATGATGATGATGATGTTGATGATGGTGGTGATGATGATGGTGATGATGAGATGATGATAGGGATGATGATGATTGTGATAATGATGATGATGGTGATGATGAGATGATGATGATGATAGTGATGATGATGATTGTGATAATGATGATGATGATGTTGATGATGGTGGTGATGATGATTGTGATAATGATGATGATGGTGATGATGAGATGATGATGATGATAGTGATGATGATGATTGTGATAATGATGATGATGATGTTGATGATGGTGGTGATGATGATAGTGATGATGATGATTGTGATAATGATGATGATGATGTTGATGATGGTGGTGATGATGATAGTGATGATGATGATTGTGATAATGATGATGATGATAGTGATAATGATGATGATGATGATGATGGTGGTGATGATGATGGTGGTGGTGATGATGGTGGTGGTGGTGATGATGGTGGTGGTGATGATGGTGGTGGTGGTGATGATGATGATGGTGGTGGTGATGATGATGATAATAGTGATAATGATGATGATGATTGTGATAATGATGATGAGGATAGTGATGATGATGATGATGATAGTGGTGGTGGTGATGATGATGATGATAGTGGTGGTGGTGATGATGATGGTGGTGGTGGTTGTGAAGCACACATAATATGCACCCCTATCTCGCCTGTACCACGGCAGAGGAGACCCTGAGGCATAACTCCCTCCCCTTTCTTTTTCTCTTTCCCTTCCTCTCACCCAATCTCTGTCTGTCTGTCTGTCTGTTCGTCTCTCTCTCTCTCACTTCCACCCTCCCTCTCCCTCTGCCAGTTAGTCTCTCTCTCTATCTCTCACTTCCTCCCCCCTCTCCCCTCTCTATTTCTCCCTCTCTTCCTGTGTCCCTCTATCTCCCCCCCCTCTCTCTCTCCCTCTTTCACTTTCCCTCTCTCCCTGTGTCCCTCATCCCCCCTCTCTCTCTATTTCTCCCTATTTTCCTGTGTCCCTCTATCTTCCCCCTTCCTCTCTCCCTCTTTCTCTTTCCCTCTCTCCCTGTGTCCCTCCCCCCCTCTCTCTCTCTATTTCTCCCTTTCTCCCTCTTTCTCTTTCCCTCTCTCCCTGTGTCCCTCCCCCCCTCTCTCTCTCTATTTCTCCCTCTCTCCCTCTTTCTCTTTCCCTCTCTCCCTGTGTCCCTCTCCCCCTCTCTCTCTCTCTTTCTCTCCCACTGAGAGACAGATCCCCGAGGCTGTCTTTTGGAAATCAATAAGGATATTCCCAAAGGATGAGGTGGCTCAGGGGGGGGGGGAAGGGGAGAGGGCGGGAGGGGAAAAAAAGGGAGGGAAGCCAAGTGATACAAAAGGGAGGTGAGGGGAGAAGGATGAAAGAGGGGGAAGGAAAAGAGAGGGGATGAGAGAGATTGACTGACAAAAAGAGAGAGAGAGAGAGGGGAGGATGGATGAAGAGGGGGT
>NW_028234439.1:738447-740947 GCF_977035675.1 Penaeus japonicus
AAATCTCAAAGTAAATAACATTAAAAATAGCCTGATTAATTAGCATACTGGGCAAGGGTCGTTTGAGATGAGGATTACGTTCAGTTTTCTTAGGCGTTCGGAGAAATTCAGGGAGTCTATAAAGAAACTTATTGTTATGTACCGTGTCGTTATGTATCCTCTCTCTCTCTCTATCCCTCTCTCTCGCTCTTTCTCTCTCTCTCTCCCTGTCCCTCCTCCATCTTCCCCCTCTCCCACCCATCCTCTCCTTCCTCCTTTCCTCACTCCCTCCCTCTCACTCATCCTCCTTCCCTCTCTCCCTCCTTCCCTCTCATCCGCATTCGTTCTCCCCCTCCTTCCCTCCCTCCCTGGCAACAAAATTCGAGAAGAAAAATGCAGCAACGACGGTAAAAAAAAAAAAAAAAATACCGCTTGTTTCTAAAAGGTGATCATTCCCCGCCCTCTGACATGTTTCTCCCTTTGCACTACTTCCCCCGCGGGCATTTTAGATCCTCTGCTTCGTGTTTTAATCCTTGGGGACCTGATGAAGAAATTGTTTCCCTGTGTACCTTTCAATAGCCATATTCTGTCACATCTTACCTCCCTTTTTTTTTTCTCTCTCTTTCTCATCTCTCTCTTTCTCTTTCTCTCTCTCTCTCCATCCCTCCCCCTCCCTCTCTCTCTCTCTCCCCCTCCCTCTCTCTCTCCCTCCCCCCCTCTCTCTCTCTCTCTCTCTCCCTCTCTCTCTCAACCCTCCCTCCCTCCCTCCCTCTCCCTCTCTCTATCAATCCTTCCCGCTCTCCCTCACTCCATCCAACCTCCCTCCCCCCTCCTTCCCCCCCCCGTTGCCCCCCCCCCCCCCTGAGGCGTCCCCCTGCGAGGTACCTGCAGTCTCCGAGTCCATTCCTTCCTCGTGCAGCTGGCGGATGCGGCGACGGCTGCCCAGGTGGATGAGCGTCTCCCACGTCAGCTCCTGAGGGTGGAGAAGGGCGTGAGTAAGGGCGTGGGCGGAGGTATGTGTTTATATGTACATCTGTCTGTCTCATTATAGGTATAGGTAGATGGACAGATGGATAAAGATATGCATTTATGTGTATATCTGTACAGCTCTATCTATCTGTTTATCTACCTATATATGTGTGTGTTTGTCTATCTATCTATATATGTACACACACACGCACACTCGCACATACATACACACACTCACACACACACACACACTCACACACACACACATACACACACACACACACACACACACACACACACACATATATATATATATATATATATATATATATATATATATATATATATATATATATGTACACACACACACACACAAACACACACACACCACACAAACACACACACACACACACAACACACAACACAACACATGCACACACACACAAACACACCACACAACACACAACACAACACACACACACACACAACACACACACACACCACACACACACACATATATATATATATATATATATATATATATATATATATATATATATATATATATATATGTACATACGCACCTTACTCCTGAAGTCGTGTCCCGGGCCCGGTCCCGACCCGCCGCGGCTCCTGACGCTGCCGGAGGACTGGAGGTGTCCTGCCTCGGCGGAGGAGGTGCTGGCGTCCTCCTCCTTCTCTCCGCGCAGGTTGCCCGCCCGCCCGCCCGCCACGCGCCCCTTTAGGCTCGAGCCGATCGTGCCCACCACCTTGTCCCTGTTGGCCACGCCCTGCAGCCGCTTCAGGAGGTTGGAGGGCTGGCGGGTGGGGCCCTGGGCCAGGTCACGGTTGGACGAGGTCACGGGGTCAGGGTCTGGTCGCGCCGGCGGCTCGAAGGTGGCGAAGCAGTCCAGGACCAGCTGTTCCTGCAACCTGTGGGAGGGGAGGGGAGGGGAGGGGAAGGGAGAACGTGCATATTTTAGTGTAATTACTGAACTGTCTATCTTATCTTAACATAATCATGTACATTTTATATCTTTTCTGGAGGCCATATACGTTTATTGTAATAGTGGAACATTTATTTCCTAAATTTACCAGTTATTATCTTTGCCATTCTGCGACCAGAATCCTCTAATAATCATGATGGAATCTGATCTCTGAGGTTTATCAATAACTGATTATATTGCGATAATTATGACTTTGGACACGCACAATTGGATGTCAGTAAATGATATCATTTTAATAACATCAATTCACATTTAAATATCTCCCTTTTAAATCATCCATGTGGATACCCATTTTTATCACTTTGTTTCCTTTATCCATCACCTACTCTTTCGTATAATAATAGAACCTGACTCTTTGTTTGCATTCTCTTTCAATCATTATGATTACTTTTCTCGTCATTTGCAAGCTCTCAAATCGTAAGTCATTTCGACTGCATGACTTCCACCAGAAATACTCCATTCCGAGCTATTTGAAACTGAGATTCTATTTACTTTTAATGACTTTAATGGTCTCTCATTATCCTAAACCATAAGATATCGTTGCA
>NW_028234439.1:760947-765252 GCF_977035675.1 Penaeus japonicus
GGAAGAGGAGAGGGGGGAGAAAGAGAAGGGGAAGGAAGAGGAGGAGGAGGAGAAGAAAAAGAGAAGGAACGTGAAGAGGAAGCAGAGGAAAGGAAGAATATGAGGAGGAGGAAATAAAGTGAAAAAACAACAACAACAGGCAAAGGAAGAGACAACCGAGCGCTGCGCCGCCACGCTACTTAGCGGCGGCGGAGGCGGCGGCCGCGCGGAAGGATACATCTCACTTTACGCGCCTCCTTTTCTACAAATATGGATTCCCGACTTGAGCCAAAAGCGTCAAAAGGAATGCATCCGGGGCTTTACGCCTATCGGAGTCGTCACGAATCAACACGCGAGTCATCGCAAGTCATCACGCATCAACACACGAGTCATCACAAGTCATCACGAATCAACACACGAGTCATCATAAGTCATCACGAATCAAGACCTTGCCTTTCGCTCTCCCCTTTCTCTCGCTTTTCTTATTTATAGCTCCTCTTTCTCTCACTCTTCTCCCTTTCGTCATTTTTCTCCCCTTTCTAACTTCTCTCTCCTTTTTCTCTCTCATCTGTCTCTCATCTCTCTCTCCTTTCTCTCATCCACCCCTGTCTCTCATCTTTTTCACCCATTCACTCTTTCTCTCCGTTCTCTCCCTCATCTCTTTCTCCACTCACCCTGTCCCTAATCAATTTCTCCCTTTCTCTCTCTCACCTTTCTCCCTCCCCCCCCTGTTTCTCATCTCTCCCTCACCTTTCTTCGCCCCCCCTGTCTCTCACCTCTCTCTCACCTTTCTCCCTCCCCCCTGTTTCTCACCCCTCTCTCACCTTTCTCCCTCCCCCCTGTCTCTCACCTCTCCCTCACCTTTCTCTCCCCCCCCCCTATCTCTCACCTCTTTCTCCCCTTTCTCCCTCCCCCTGTCTCTCACCTTCCCTCCCCCCCCCCCATCTCTCACTTTTCTCCCTCCCCCCTTGTCTCTCACCTTTCTCTCACCTTTCACCCCCTGTTTCTCACCTCTCTCTCACCTTTCTCCCTCCCCCTCCCCCTCGTCTCTCACCTCGACCTTTTCTTTCCCCCTCCCCACCTACACCCCCCCGTCTCACCCCTTTCTCACTCCCCCCGTCTCTCCCCTTTTCCCTCTCTCTTTTTCCCGTTTCTCTCTCCCCTTGATAGGCCTAATGCTCTCCCTGGGAACAAAAACAACGGGAAAAAGTGTGTCAAATTCGTTCCTTCTGAGTGCTCGCAAACACTGGTATTTGGAATCTGTGAATAGGAATCAGAACAGGATTAGTGTTATCATCTCAATTCCCTGGATCTTCCTCATCTCTTTCATTCTCTCTCTCTCTCTCTCTCTCTCTCTCTCTCGTCGTCTTCTTCAGATCTCATCTATATCTAGCATCCCTCTCCTCTTCGTCAAGCCCTCTCTCTCTCTCTCTCTCTCTCTCTCTCTCTCTCTCTCTCTCTCTCTCTCTCTTTCTCTCCCTCGCTCCCTCCCTCCCTCCCTCCGTTCTTCCTTTCCTCCCAACTTCCTTCCCTCCCTCCCTTCCTCCCTCCCTCCCTCCTTACCTCTCTCCCTCCCTCCCTCCCTCCCTCCTTCCCTCCCTCCCTCTCTCTCAGGGCAGCCGGCGAAAAGCAGCTTAGCATATGGCGAAGGTCGGTGGATCAGCCCTTTTTTATTCGCTTCCCGGAGACTTTAGGGCTCGCCTCCGAGACGGAATTTTATTGACCTTTTTTTTTTTTTTTTTTTTTTTTTTTTAGGCCTGTGATGGGATTTTTTTCTTTTTCTTTTTTGAGAGTTACGGATGATAGAAAAAGACAAGAGGCTCCATCAATACCGCTGAGTCTTTTGGTCGTATTAAAGGTGCGTTTTAACGGTGCCTTTCTCTTCGCTCACTTTTAAGCATGTTTATGACGCGTTCTATGAATCAACTCTTTTCCGGGATATTAAGTGCGCGTGACCCCGTTTAGGAATTCCCAACAGCCGGGGGAATCTTTTGCAATATGTTGCTCGCTCGTCTTGCTTCTAATTATTTTCATTATCATTATCCTTATCATTGTCATTGTGGTTATCATCATCATCATTATAATCATTATTATCACAATTATTATTATCATCATTATTATCACAATTATTATAATTATCATCATCATTATTAACATTATTATTATTATCATTATCATTAGAGGTATTATCATTATCATTATTGTTATCATTATTATCATTATTATTATTATTATTATCAACATCATAATGTACAAATAATTTATCATTATCATTATTAATCATCATATCAATATACACATTATCATTATAATAAACTGATCATTACTATTATTTGTAATGTTTATTTAATTATCAGTCAATTACACGTGTTTATTATCATGATCATCATGATCATTGTCATTATTGTTAATAACATTATTATTATGATCATTATCATTATTATCATCAGTGGTATTATTATCATCCTTATCTTTACTATTATTATGATTATTATGATTATGAATTAGAGGTATTATCATTATCATTATTATCATCATTATCAATATTATCATAATCATTATTATCATCATTATCAATATTATCATTTTCATTAGAGGTATTATCATTATCATTAGAGGTATTATCATTATCATTAGAGGTATTATCATTATCATTAGAGGTATTATCATTATCATTATTATCATCAGGATTATCAATAACATCATTATCATTAGAGGTATTATCATTATCATTAGAGGTATTATCATTATCATTATTATCATCGTCATCGTTATTATCATTATCATTATTATCATCATTATCAATATTGTTGTTGGTATCATCATCATTATTAACATTATTATTATTATCATTATCATTAGAGGTATTATCATTATCATTATTGTTATCATTATTATCATTATTATTATTATTATCAACATCATAATTACCATAATAATCATTATCATTATTATCATCATTATCAATATTATCATTATCATTATTATTATCATCATCAATATTATCATTATCATTATTATCATCATCAATATTATCATTATCATTATTATTATCATCATCAATATTATCATTATCATTATTATTATCATCATCAATATTATCATTATCATTAGTATTATCATTATCATTATTGTTTTCATTATTATCATTATTATCAGTATCATCGTTATTATCATTATCATTATTATTATCATCATTATTAAAATCATCATTATCACTATTATCATTATCATTATTATCATCATCATCAACATCATTATCATTATTATTATCATTATCAATATTATCATTATCATTAGAGGTATTATCATTATCATTAGAGGTATTATCATTATCATTAGAGGTATTATCATTATCATTAGAGGTATTATCATTATCATTAGAGGTATTATCATTATCATTAGAGGTATTATCATTATCATTAGAGGTATTATCATTATCATTAGAGGTATTATCATTATCATTAGAGGTATTATCATTATCATTAGAGGTATTATCATTATCATTAGAGGTATTATCATTATCATTAGAGGTATTATCATTATCATTAGAGGTATTATCATTATCATTAGAGGTATTATCATTATCATTAGAGGTATTATCATTATCATTAGAGGTATTATCATTATCATTAGAGGTATTATCATTATCATTATTATCATCATTATCAATATTATCATTTTCATTAGAGGTATTATCATTATCATTATTATCATCATTATCAATATTATCATTTTCATTAGAGGTATTATCATTATCATTAGAGGTATTATCATTATCATTATTATCATCATTATCAATATTATCATAATCATTATTATCATTATTATCAATATTACCATTATCATTAGAGGTATTATCATTATCATTAGAGGTATTATCATTATCATTAGAGGTATTATCATTACCATAGGTATTATCATTATCATTAGAGGTATTATCATTATCATTAGAGGTATTATCATTATCATTATTATCATCATTATCAATATTATCATTTTCATTAGAGGTATTATCATTATCATTAGAGGTATTATCATTATCATTATTATCATCATTATCAATATTATCATTTTCATTAGAGGTATTATCATTATCATTAGAGGTATTATCATTATCATTAGAGGTATTATCATTACCATAGGTATTATCATTATCATTAGAGGTATTATCATTATCATTATTATCATCATTATCAATATTATCATTTTCATTAGAGGTATTATCATTATCATTAGAGGTATTATCATTATCATTAGAGGTATTATCATTATCATTAGAGGTATTATCATTATCATTATTATCATCATTATTGTTATTATCAT
>NW_028234439.1:772852-780352 GCF_977035675.1 Penaeus japonicus
TATATATATATATATATATATATATAATATATAATATCTGGTATACATGTACGACACACGAGATCTTGGAGTACACACACACACTACCAATATAACGTATAGAAATATACCTTAAAAACGTATTGATAAGAAATTAAAAACAAAAATCTTTACGGAAGCTATGTCGCGATTTCTCACGGCGATTCCTCATACCCGCGTTATGTGTGTGTGGTTGTTAGGACACACAAAACATTTCCTTTCGATAACATGGAAATTTCTTTGACAAACTCACAACGTTTTCAAACTAGGGAGAACAATACAATTCTTATTCATTTCTCTTACTGTGAGATATGTGGGGTCTATCTTTTCTAATAAGTGTGTGTGTATGTATATATATATATATATATATATATATATATATATATATATATATATATATATATATATATTAGATAAGCATTTTCAAGAAGAAACTAACGTTAGAAAACCAAAAATAGATTAAAAATTTAAAAGAGATAGCTATATATTTTTATTCAATAATCTTCATTTCAAAATATAACATCACCGCGTTTCCCCCCAAAAATATTCACCAATTTTACAAACTTTCGAGAAAAAAAATACATCATTATAACTCCTAAAAAATACTCACTAGTATTTTTTTCCGATTCCGAAAGAAGGGAACATCAACATATTTTCCTTAAAATCTTCCATCCCCTTAAAACACACACACACACAAAAAAAAATATTCTTCTAAAATGGTTGAAGCCACTAGTCCCTCCGAAGAAGGAAAATCCATGAAAAAAATTTGCCCTTACTCAAAAACATCAATATATATCCCTTTTAATATCCCTCCCTAAAAGATTATGGAAATATTTCCCCCTAGAAAAAAATATGCCTATGAAGATGAAGAAGAAGAAAAAAAGAAGAAAAAGAAAAAGAAGAAGTAGAAGAAGAAAAAGAAGAAAAGGAAGAAGAATGAAGAAGAAGAAAAAAAAGAAAACGAAGAAAGAAGAAGAAGAAAAAGAAGAAGGAGAAAAAAGAAGAACAAATATCAAGTGGAAAAAGAAGAAAAGAAGAAGGAAAGAAAAAAAATAATAAGATTGAGGGGAAAAAAAAGAAAGAAAAAGGAAGAAAGACGAAGAAAAATAAATAACAGAAAAAGAAAATATACTCTCCATTTACAGTTACGCAAGACTTTATCGAGTCAGTAAGTCAGTCGACCTTCCAACTCTTGCGTATTTTGGGCTTTGTTACAGACGGCCCTATTTCATGCGCGTTAATAAGGGCGATCGACATCTCTTTTCCGAGATTTATTCCTCGATTTGCCGGCCGGCTTGAGAGGCGCGCGGGGGGGGGGGGGCGAGGGGGCGGGGGGGGGGGAGGAGGATGAAAGGGGGAGAGAAGGGGAAAGAGAGAGGGAGACGAGAGAGGAAAGGGAAAGTACAGCTAGAGAGAGATGAGAGAAGAGGAGAGAGAGTTTTGTAAGAAGAGAGAGAGAGAGAGAGTGAGTGTAGATGAGGAGAGAGAGAGAGAGTGAGAGAGACCTAGAGAAGATGAGAACCCCAGAGGAGAGACAGAGACGAGTCAGAATTCGAAGGAGAGAGAGAGAGAAAATTAAAGAGAGAAAAAGAGAGCGAGAGGGTAAAATGAGAGAGAGAGAAGAGAATGAGAGAAGAGAGAGGAGAGAGAGAGAAGAGAGAGAGAGGAGAGAGAAGAGAAGAGAAGAGAGAGAGAGAGAGAAGAGAGAGGACAGTGAATGAGAGAGAGAAATGAGAGAGAGGAGTGAAGGATAGAAGAGAGAGAGCAGAGAGAAGAGAGGAGAGAAGAGAGAGAAGAGAGAATGGAGAGAGAGAGAGAGAGGTTGAGAGACAGAGAGAGAGAATGAGAATGAAGAGATTTAGATGAGAGAGAAAAGGTAGAGTGAGTGAGGAGAGAGGCGAGAGAGAGTTGAGAGAGTGAGTTATGAGAGTAGAATTTGTCAGAGTTCAGTGGCGAGTAGAGATGAGATTAGTGAGAGATGGAGAGGTGTCCAGGGGATGAAGTAAGAGAGAGAGTATGAGAGATATGAGAAATGAGAGAGAAGAACTGTAAGTAGATTGTGAGATTAAAGAAATGTAATTTGAGAGAATTGAGAGAAATGATGTATATATGAAGACACAGAGGAGTCCAGAATAAATGTGAGAGAGGAGAGAGAGAGAAGTAAGAACGAGAGAGAGACCGAGAGAGAGAGAGAGAGAGAAGAAGAGAGAAGTAGAGAGAGAGTAGAGAGAGAAGAAGGAGATGAGAGAGACCAGAGAGGAGAGTAGAAAGAGAGAGATGACGGAGAAGAGAGACAAGACAAGAGAGCGACAGAAGAGAACAAGGAAGAGAGAGAGAGAGAGAAAGAAATATGTGAAGTAGAGATAGAGAAGAGAGAAGAGAGAAGAGAGAGAGAGAGAAGTGAAGAGATAGAGAATGAGAAGGGAAAAGAGAGAGAGAGAGAGAGAGAGAGAGAGGCGGAGAGAGAGAAAGAGAGAGAGAGAGAGAGGAAGAGAGAGAGAGAGAGAGAGAGAGAGAGACTGAGTGAGAGAGAAGACAAGAAAGAGGGGAGAGACCAGAGAGAGAGAGAGAGTAGATGAGAGTAGAAAGAGAGTTGAGAGAGGAGAGAAGGAGAGAGAGAGAGAAAGAAGAGAAGAGAGATAAAGAGAGAGAGAGAGAAGAAAATTGAGAGGAGAGAGAGAGAGAAGTGTAGAGAGAGAAGGAGAGAGATTGATGAGAGAGATGAGAGTAGAGAGAGAGAGAGAACGAGAGAGACAGAGGGGAGAGAGAGAGAGAGAGAGTGAGAGGGAGAGAGAGAAGAGAAGGAGAGAGAGAGAGAGATGAAGAGAGCGAGAGAGAGAGCGAGAAGAGTAGATGAGATGGAGAGTGAGAGAAGAGAAAAGAGAGAGAAAAGAATGAGTAGTGAGAAGAGAGAGAGTGAATGAGAAGAGAGAGAGAGAGAGAGAGTGAGAGAAGATAGAGAGACAGAGACGAGAGAAAGAGGCAAAAGGAGAAGAGAGGGAAAGGGTCCAGGTATAGAAAAGAGAGAGAGAGAGAGAGAGAGAGAGGAGAAGAGAGAAGACAGAAGAGAGAGAGATGAGCAGAGAGAGAGATAAGAGAAGAGAGAGAGAGACAGAGAAATAGAGAGGAAAGGAGGAGATGAATATAGGACGAGATAAGAGACTATATGAGACGACAAGAGAGAAGAGGAGAGAGAGAGAGAGAGCGAGAGAAAACAAGCGGAGAGAGAAGAGAGAAGAGAGAGAGAGAGAGCGACAGAGAGGAGAGAGAGGAAGAGGAGAAAGAAAGAGAGAGAGAGATGAAAGGTCCAGTATAGAGAGAGAGATGAAGAGAGAGAGAGTGAGGCGAAGAAACGGAAAGAGAGGAGAGCGAAAGAGAAGAGAGAGAGAGAGTAGAGAGGAGAAGGAGAGTTGACAAGAGAATCTGAAATGGGAGAGAAAGAGAGAGTGAGAGAGAGATAGAGGTGGGCGTGCGACAGATGAGGAGGAGATAGGAGAGGTAGTGAAGGAGAGAAGATAGAAGAGGAGGAAGAGAGAGTATGAGACGCGAGAAGAGAGAACAAAGGAGATATGAAGAGAACTAGAGAGAAGAGAGAGAGAGAGAGGGAGAGAGAGAGAGAGAGAGAAAGAGAGAGAGAGTGAGAGAGAGACAGACAGAGACAGAGAGAGGTCATAGATAGAGAGACAGAGAGAGAGGAGAGAGAGAGAGAGAAATTTTGAGATGGAGAAGGAGAGAGAGAGGAGGAGAGAGAGGAGAGAGGAGAGAGAGGGGACATTGAGAAGGGGTGGGGGGGGAAAAAAAAAAATGCAACTCGTAACTTCCATTCACTTCTCTCTGCCAAATAGCAACGCAATTAGGAGCCGGCATGGAAGTTGGAGTCGAAAGAAATACCTTTTTTGGAAAGAAAAATATCCCAGGAGAGAACAATACATTACATCGATTGCATTGTATAATACAGTATCGGAGTATATTCTAAGGGCCTTTCACTCCCAAGGGCTTGCTATACAGTGAGAATAAAACGTCGTCATACAGTCAACCTAATACATTACAACAATAAACTTCATGACTAGCAATTGGCAGGGTCCCGCGGCAAGCACATCATGGCAAGTACAAACACTCTCATTTAAGTGGGTCAGCACTCCGCTACTTTACTTTAACCGTCATGAGCAGCGCATGATCGTTGGGTACACATGCACACGAATAGCAATTGACTTATGTACTCTACTCGGACTCGCTTTGCAGATCAATAGCCTACTCTTCGGTGGGTATGAACAGCAAATACTCTGCTACATAATACTACGGTCTATATATTACACTCTAACTCTTGCACAGGCCAATTTACGATACCACGATACCTAAACGTGTGTTATGAGCTGATATCATAACCTGTGGAATCGTTTAAAACTATCGGTTCTAAACACAGATAAAGTTGAGACATTCAATGTTAAAGAATTCTTTTATTTGTAACTTTCTAAGTGCAATTTGTTATTATGAACTACCGGTGGCTGACGTAGACACACACACACGCTCACACACACACACACACACAAACACACAAACAAACACACACACACACACAAACACATACAGAAAGTCACACACATATATGCACAAGTATATCTATCTATCTATCTATGTAGATTAGACATGAGCAGAGAGAATGCTCCGACACCTCTTTAATAATCCGACCCATTCACGAGCGGACATTAAAAAAATAAAAAAAGAAAAAGAAAAGAGAGGCTCATTTCGATAATCTGTTCACACTCGAACGGCGCCAAATTAACACCTGTGCCGGCAACTGTGGATAGCATTTCAGAATAATGAACATTACGATATCCTGATACAGTTTCCTTTTTTTTATATCCTCCTTTTTATTTACCTCTATTTTCTCTCATCTTCCTCGTCTACAGAGAAAAAACAACAACAACAACAACACCATAAACAGCACCACGTGAGTAAACACCGGCTTGGCCTCTATGAGTTGTTTATTGTTTATCCCGACTCCGTCCAGCTTAGCGAGCGCCGTGTGAGTGAGTGACGCATCTCAGATACACGGCCCGGGCCCTTCCGTGGACATCCAGCTCAATTACCGGGAATTCAGGCTCAGTGTGATAACCCCCTTTAATTGTTTACACTGCTGCTCCATCGATTTAGTGTAATTCGTAGCCTGTTTTGTCTATATTTACCCCCGGTCATGGATTGCCAGCAACTTTCACACGTTGGCAGGTCCTGAGGTTCAGAGGTTCATAGTTGAGGGGGTCAGAGGAGTGTTATGAAATTTATATTGTAACCTCGTCAATAATAATAAAAAAAAAATATTTTTTTTTTCAGTAACTGTTCACACTTGGCGAGTCGAGCCAATTTCAACCCTGTCGTAAAACACTTTTTTTTCTTAAGGAACTTTTGCCACATTAGTGTTGCCAACTGTTATTTCTTTACATTTAAGTGAAAAAAAAGTTTACATCTGTTGCCTATTTCTCCTTACAATTTCACTGAAAATATTCCTATATCAGACATTCGAACCTTTAAGAAATGAAAAGGAAATATGACAATCTGTTTCTCATCATCAGCCAGCATAACGATGAATAAAACTAAGGATCAGTGACAAATGAGACAAACCTTATTCCCTTCTACATATGTTCATAAAAGTATTTTTCTCGATTCCGAAGTAACAAACCTCTTACTATGCTCTTCGAACCTCCCCGGAACATAATATTCTAATACTATTCAACGTTTACTGTCACTTGCTTATGAATCAGACATGATTATACTAGTTGCTATTCATTTCTGCATCTATAGATCTAAATATTTATGTAAACTAGATATCTGCGATGACAAAGACACACACACACATATACATACACACACACTATATATATGTATATATAATATATATATATATAATATATTTTATATATATTTTATTCATATATAATTATATATATATATTTTATATATATTTTATATATATATAATATATATACAGATATATAAAAAAAAAATATATATTTATATATATGCATTTATAAATATTAATATATATTTTATATATTAATTATATATATTATTTTTATTTAATATATATATTATATAATATATTAATATATATATTATAATTTACACACACCACACAAACACAAAACCACACCACACACACACACACCACACACACATTTAAAATATATTATATAATTTTAATATATATTATATATTTTATATTATATATATTATACTGTATATATATACATATGATATATAAATAATATATTATATATATATATATTATATATATAAAAAATTAAATATATATTTTTATTATATATATATTATATATAATATAAAAAATATATATTTTTTATTTTTATATATAGAGAGAGAGAGAGGAGGAGGGAGGGGAGAGAGAGAGAAGGGGGGGAGAGAGAGATGAGAGAGAGAGAGAGAAAAGATAAAATATATACAATATATTATATATATATATATTAATATATATATATATATATACATATATATAATAAATAAATTAAAAAAATTTTTTTTATATATATATAAATATATATATTATATATATATTAAATATATTATTGTGTATGTCTGTGTGTATGTGTATATGTGTGTGTGGTGCTGTGTGTGTGTGTGTGTGTGTGAAGTGTGTGTGTGTGTGATGTGTGTGTGTGTGTGTGTGTGTGTGTGTGTGTGTGGTGTGTGTGTGTGTTGTGTGGTGTATGTGAGTGGGGTGTGGTGTTGTTGTGTGTGTGTGTGTGTGTGTATGTGTGTGTGTGTGTGTGTGTGTGGACGCACACACTTCGTTTCCCTGAATTTCAATACAAAAATTTGAATAATGAGAAAAGGAGTAGCTACCCTCGCCCATTCTAAAAGATATTATGTTTCTTCTTCCTGTTACATATTCCCAAACTTCTACGGAACAACACCATGCCGACCGCGGAGTTAATTACGTCTGCATAGGGAAGAAGGCGACTCTGGGATTAAAGATTATTATCGGCTTTTGCTAGAAGAAAAAATCATTTTCAGACAATAATAATAAGATTAATTCGCTGGCAATATTAGGCGGAATCACCCTCGTCGTTCAACAAACTGCATCTTTTCCGTTGACAATTCGCACTGGAGTTGTTTTAAACCTCGAAAGAAACAAAAAGTCGGAATCTTGGAGCTGGGCGCCGCGCAGCCGTTGCTTTCAAAACTTTAAATGGACAAAAATCGTTAACGGCGGTAGGGGTCGCGAGCCTAAAAATAAAATACTTAACTATTTTGATTTTTTTCGATGATAATGTTTTCCTTCTCCTACGGTAAGTTGTACGTGTTATCATTATCATTTTATTTTATATCAATAATCCTTACCATCCATAAAGTCAAAGTAGATTTAAAGCGTCTTAAAAAGCGTCGCCATTACCGAAATGTAAAGTCTTCTTAATATCTGTTGTTTTGGACATTTCCAGGAATGAAACTTGTAGGGTCATTAGCAAG
>NW_028234439.1:812852-817852 GCF_977035675.1 Penaeus japonicus
ATATAATAAAGCAGTAAAATAATATTGATGATAATGATAGTGATTATAATAGAAATAATGATGATAATGATAATATTTATATAACAGTAATAATAATGGTAATGATAAAAATGATAGCACTATTGCTAATAACTATGACATATAATGATAATAATAATGGCAAGGACGACGATAATGATTAATCAAAATATCGACAACAACAATGACGAAAATAAGGATTATCCTCATCCTTATCTTCACCTTCATCTTCATCCTCCTCCTCCTTCTCCCAACTCATCTTCAGCTTCATCTTCCTCCTCTTCCTCTTCTTCTTCCTCCTCCTCCTCTTCTTCTTCTTCTTCCTCCGCCTCCTCCTCAACCTCCTCTTCCTCACCATAATCATCGTCATCATTATGATGATGATAATGATGACAGCAATACTGACAACAACAAAGATAACACATGCGAAGAAGAAACCGATTATCAACTGACCTTTTCAAGCCCCACTCTCGTCAAGGCTTAAACCATTTAACAAAATCCCACAAACAGATTGATATGACACATCAATAGAATTAAACGGAATGAACCAACAGCAAAAATCCCATCTTGATGAAGATCAGTGCCAAAAAAAGAAAAAGAAAAAAAAATCTCGCTATTCCGGCAAAGGACGTCTCTCCCACGCTTAAAATTCCCATAGAATTACGAAAAAGAATCTCATTTACATTTCAAATACTCTGGTTCGCGTGTTAACGCCAGCTTAACACATGCACGGTCGTTGAATGCCTAGAAAGGGTATAAATATATAGATATATAGAAAGTATTTTGTGATAGTGTAAGCTTTTTTCAGCATCATGTCTGTCAGCTTTAAAGAATTCCGTGTTAAGGGTAGAATGTAATGTAAGTCTGTGAATATGGTGTAAATGAACAGAAAAAAAGAGAAAGAGAGAGAAAAGTAATGAATGAATGAATATATGCACACACTCGTATGTACGTTTTCATGTACGTGCTTCGTCACAAGGGAGTCAAGGACTTCTTCTTCTTCTTTTTCTCCTCCTCCTCCCTTTTCTTTTCATCTTCTTCTTCATTTTCATCATCATCTTTTTTCTCCTCCTCGTTCTCCTTCTTGTTCTTTTTCTTCTTTCGATATTCTCTTTCATTCCTCCATCAATTTGATTTCGTAGTAGTTTTATCATCAACATCATTATCAGAGTCACTATCAATATCATCAATTATCTTCATGATCACTATAATCCTCATCCTCACCACAATAAAAACGTTCAACATAGTGTCACCCTTTTGCAAATTTACAAAACAGACCCGAACATCCTTTGCAGTCGCTTCAGCAAGATAAAAACAAAAGAAAGAACTCGACAGCCACTGGCAAAGAGCAACAACGATTAACATAAATTTTCCACAATAACATCAAGCCAGATCGAGGGCGCTCGGAATCGTCCTTTGCTTTAACAAGAAGACGTTTGGGAAATGCCTCCGCGATGGGAGGGAAGGAAGGCACGGCGGGTGAGGCGCGGGGTGGTGACGGGGGGACGGGACGGTGCTGGTGGTGGTGACGATGGTGGTGATGGTGCCCATGGTGGTGGTGCTGATGGTGGTGAGGGTGATGGTGGTGGTGCTGATGATGGTGAGGGTGATGGTGGTGATGGTGGTGGTGGGGGTGATGGTGGTGGTGATGGTGATTATCTTTATGAAGATAAATATGAAGATGATGATGATGATACTGACAATGATATGTTATTGGCAATAATGAAATCAAAATATGGAAAAGATGAAAGAGAACAAGAAAGGGAGGAAGCCAAAAAAGAAAAGAAAAGAAGAAGAAGAAGCAAGCTCTGGTCCCTCTCCTGACTAGTCTCGCCATGCTATAGTGCACACTGCATTTGTAATGTGAGGCGGGTACTAGTGCAATCGGCTAAATGGACCTCGTCCTTTTGTCTTACGGGAGTCTGTCCTCTTGACTCTTGACTTTATGGAGTCAAGAAACGGAAGCTGAAGGTGACACTTGCTCTTCGTAGTTATTATTGTCGTCGTTATTACTTTTTTTATCATTTTTATTTATGATTAATATTGTTTTTGTTATTCTCATCGTCATTATCATTATTGTTATTCTCATCATCATTATCGTTATTGTTATTCTCATCATCATTATCGTTATTGTTATACTCATCATCATTATTGTTATTCTCATCATCATTATCATTATTGTTATTCTCATCATCATTATCATTATTGTTATTCTCATCATTATCATTATTGTTATTCTCATCATCATTATCATTATTGTTATTCTCATCATCATTATCGTTATTGTTATACTCATCATCATCATTATTGTTATTCTCATCATCATTATCATTATTGTTATTCTCATCATCATTATCATTATTGTTATTCTCATCATCATTATCATTATTGTTATTCTCATCATCATTATCATTATTGTTATTCTCATCATCATTATCATTATTGTTATTCTCATCATCATTATCATTATTGTTATTCTCATCATCATTATCATTATTGTTATTCTCATCATCATTATCATTATTGTTATTCTCATCATCATTATCATTATTGTTATTCTCATCATCATTATCATTATTGTTATTCTCATCATCATTATCATTATTGTTATTCTCATCATCATTATCATTATTGTTATTCTCATCATCATTATCATTATTGTTATTCTCATCATCATTATCATTATTGTTATTCTCATCATCATTATCATTATTGTTATTCTCATCATCATTATCATTATTGTTATTCTCATCATCATTATCATTATTATTCTCATCATCATTATCATTATTGTTATTATCATTATTATCATCACTATGATAAGGATGGGGATTATCATTATTAAAATCATTATTAAGTATCATCATCATCATTGTTACCATTATCATTATCATGATCATTATCACTATGATGAAGATGAGGATTACTATTATCATAATAGTTATTATCATTGTTATTATTATCATTATTCTCTTTATCATCATTATTTTCATTTCCATTATCATTATCATTATTACCTATATTATTATCATCATCAATAATATCATTATTATTGTTATCATTACTCTTATTATTACTATTACTATAATCATTATGAGCATTACTATCATCATTAGTACGATTATTATCATTATTAGCACTGTTATAATTATCATTATTATCAACATTATTATCATTATTTCTCTTCCTTTTTCACTTTCAATTTCGTTATCTCTCTCTCTCTCGCACTCCTTCCCTCTATATATATATATATATCTCTCTTTCCCTTTCTCTTTCTTTTTCGCTCTTCCACTCTTTTTCCCCCTCCCTCTCTCTTTCCCTCATTCTCTCTCTTTCTCTCTCTATCGATCAAAAATCCAAAGAAAAATTAAAACAATACATAGCAAAAATATAATTCTGCGGTAGCTTACCCTCTCCATCGTACAAAGAATAAAGAAAATAAAACGGATAAATGAAAACAAAAATACAAAATAAATTGAAAGAAAGAAATATAACAGAACGCAAGTCATGAACAAAAACACTTGTGTATTTTTTTTCAGGTTTACTGGTCGGAATATTTTTTCGGCAATACTAACAAAAGGTTCTTAGTTAAAAGGAAATTGTGAAATGAATGAAAATAGGGAAATTAAGTTAACATCATAAACGTTATTGTTATTGTTATCATCAATACTTTAATCATTATCATCAATTCTATCATCGGTATTATTACCATTATTATTATCAACATCATTATCATCATTATAATTACCGTCATTATCATCATTATTATCATGATCATCATCTTATCATCTGTCATTAATATTACTAGTGCAATGCTCATCCTACTCCACATTGTATGGGCAAACTTCATACGCTGCACATTTTTTCTTTCCTCTTTATATAAATACAAAAGAAAAAACGCACTCACATCACAGACAGCCCTGCGTCTCGAAAGAAAGACAAAGATCCCTTTCCCCTTTGGTATGTCCGTCTTACTTCCATTTCTCCCGTAGGTCCGTCAGCGACTTCCATTTCCCCTTTTGGTGTGTCTTTTCCTATTTCCACTTCCCCCTTTGGTGTGCCCGTCACCTACTTCCATTTCCCCCTTTAGTTTGTTCGTCCCATACTTCCACTTCCCCCTTTGGTGTGCCCGTCACCTACTTCCATTTCGCCCTTTAGTTTGTTCGTCCCTTACTTCCACTTCCCCCTTTGGTGCACCCGTCACCTACTTCCATTTCCCCCTTTAGTTTGTTCGTCCCTTACTTCCACTTCCCCCTTTGGTGCACCCGTCACCTACTTCCATTTCCCCCTTTAGTTTGTTCGTCCCTTACTTCCACTTCCCCCTTTGGTGCACCCGTCACCTACTTCCATTTCCCCCTTTAGTTTGTTCGTCCCTTACTTCCACTTCCCCCTTTGGTGCGTTCGCCTATTACTTTCATTTCCCCCTTTGGTACATCCGCCTCTTACATCCATTTCCCGCTCGGAAGGGGTGACGATTAATACGTGTGTTGTTGTTTTTTCTCTAGTTTTCTTCTATTTTCTCGTTTTTATCTTATTTATTTGTATATCTATTTGCTAGATCTTCATTTCATTTCATATTCTTTGCAGAGAACCGCTAATCCAAGCAATGTATTTCGTCGAGTCCTGAGCAATACAACCATGTTTATCCAGAGCTCAGATCTTGAGGAAATTGAAATGTAAACAGACACAGAGGTTTGTTGTTAGATTGTTGTCATAAGTATCGTCATTACTCATCCTTATAATTTTTATCTAATTGTTACTAACATTATGATCTTTGTTATCATTATTACCATGATTATCACCGTTATCATTATCATTACTGTTGGAAATAACAATAATGATTATTCATAACTATTATCATTATCACCTTTACAAAACTTAAAAATTTTGTTAATCATTATCATCCTCCTCATGACCATAATATTTTTTTTATTATCCTTATCATTATTGCCATGATAATGATAGCAGTGATGATGATAATG
>NW_028234439.1:825352-832499 GCF_977035675.1 Penaeus japonicus
AAGGAAGGGGAAGAGGATGAAGAAGAAGGGGAAAAGGAGGAACAGGAAGAAGAAGGCAGAGGAAGGGGAAAGGGGGGGGGGAGAGGAAGGAGAGGGAGAAAAGGAAGAGGAATGAGGGGGAAGAAGAATGAAGGAGAAAGGAAGGGGAGAAAAGAGGAATGAAAGGGGAAGGAGAGGAAATAGGGGGAAGGAGTAAGAAAAATTGAAAGAAAATTGAAAGGGGAGGAAGATGCTAAAGGAGGAAGAGGAGGAGAGAGAAGTAGAAAGAAGAGGAAGGAGGAAGGAAAGGAGGAACAATACTGATGATAATAATTGTCAAGAAATAGAAATAACAAGAACATGAAAAAGAAGCAAATAATAACGGGAAGAGAAGGAAGAGAAAGAGGGAGAGGAGGATACACAAGGAAGAAATGACAACAATAACAAGGTAGAGGAGAAGAAAAAGAATAGATCGCAAAAGACAATAAGGATAATAATAAGAAAGAAGAGGAAGAAAAAAAAGGTAATAGGAATGCAAGACCGGAAGTGACCTTGACAGAAACATTCTCGTGTTTTCTTGACTTTTCCTCCTCGGGTTGGCTCTGCAGGAGGAGGGGAGGGTTGGAGGAAGGGAGGAGGAGGGGAGGGTTAGAGGAAGGGAGGAGGAGGGGGAGGAAGAGGAGGAGGAGCAGGGGAGGAAGAGAAGGAGGAGCAGGGGAGGAAGAGGAGTAATAGGGAGGAGGAGGAGAGGGGAGATGATGAGGAGAAGGAGGGAGGGGAAGGATGGGGAGGAGGAGGATGGAGGAAAAGGGATGAAGAGGGAAGAATGTGAAGAGGAAGGGGAGGAATATAAATGAAGAGGACTGAAGATGTATGAGGAGGAGGAAAAGGAAGAAGAGGGGGGTGAATGAAGGAGGCAATTTGCAAAGAAAAGCACCTGAAATGTGTGATTTCTTCTTTTCTTTCTCCTGCTCTTCATTCTTATTTCTCTCTCCTTTTTCATCTTCTCTTTATCCTTTTTCTTCTTTATTATTAGTCAGTTTCTTCTTTCATCTACACTTTCCCCTTATTCTCCCTTTTTTTCTTCTTTCTTGGTTTTATTCTTTCTTTCTCTTCTCCTTTTCATCATCTCCTTCTCCTTCATCTTCTCTTTCCTCTTCTTCTTTTCCTCCCCCATCTTATTCACCTTCACCCTGGACTTACAGACTTGAGCTCCCATCTGTGAGATTATTATCAATATCAAAAGCTATATGACTAATAAAACCGATATGCTTGTGTCTGTTTGTAAGACTTTACCTCAAGAACAAGGAAACATTTTTTTAGCCCTTATTTCTAGAGTGTTTATCCCATATTTGGGATTGTCTGAAAAAAAAAATCGTGTTTTCCTTTCTCGAAAATCACTCTTTTGCAATTTCACGATCTTTTTTCTCAATGATGTGTCGACTGAACACGAATATTTATCGTGCTGTGCATCTCATTCTTAGCTTTATGGTGGTAATAGCAATAATAATGATAATGATGATTATAATAATGATTATCATCATTATCGCCATTATCTTCTTTTTCTTTTAGGGGTCGCCACCGCGGATCATCTTTCTCCAACGCGCTCGGTCTTCTGCGCATTCCTCAGTCACATTTACTGCATCCATGTCTTCCTTTATAGCATTCACGTACCTTCTCTTTGGTCTCCCTCTCTTCCTCCTTCCGGGTACCTCCATATCCAGCATCCTCCTCCCCACATAATCCTCATCCCTCCTTCTCACATGCCCAAACCACCTCAGCCTTGCTTCCTGTGCCTTTTCCCCAAATTGCCACACATATGTTGTCCCTCTAATATATTTATTTTGGATTTTATCTACCCTCGTCACACCCAGGGAAAATGTTAACATTTTTAGTGCACTTACTTCCATCTCCGCTTCCTGCATCTTTGTCATTGGAATGGTTTCTATTCCGTACAACATGGCAGGACAAACTACTGTTTTATAAATTTTCCCCTTAGGTCTTGCATACACCCTCCTATCACATATCATTGCTGCAGTCTTCCTCCATCCATTCCAACCCGCTTGCACTCTCTTCTTTATTTCCCTACCGCAGTCTCCATTACTTTGTACTGTTGACCCCAAGTACCTGAATTCCTCTACCTTTGCCACCTGCCCCCCTTGTAGCCTTATTGACTCTTCACCACCTCCATTCAGACACATGTACCCAGTCTTGGTCCTGCTCTCTTTCAGCCCCCTCCTCTCTAGTGCATACCTCCATCTTTCTAACTCTGTCTCCACTTCCACTCGGCTTTCGGAACATATTACTACATCATCAGCAAACAACATAGTTTGTGGGGCTTCCTGTCTTATCCCATCAGTCAGTCTGTCCATGATAAGCACAAATAGGAAAGGGCTCAGAGTCAATCCCTGCTGAAGTCCCACCCCCACCCCAAAGCCTTCTGTCATTCCAGCTGGGCACCTTACTGTTGTTATGCTATCTTCATACATGTCCTTCACCACCCTCACATACCTTTCTGATAGTCCCGAGCTCCTCATGCAATACCATAGCTCTTCTCTCGGAACCCGATCGTAAGCCTTTTCTAAATCAATAAACACAAAATACAGTTCCCTCTGCCCTTCCCTGTACTTTTACATTAACATCCTAAGAGCAAAAATTGCATCTGTTATGCTTCTCCCTGGCATGAATCCAAACTGTTCTTCACTGATCCTCACAACGCTTCGCTTCTACAACTCTTTCCCATATCTTCATTGCATGGCACAACAGCTTTATCCCCCTATAGTTACTACAATTTTGGACATCTCCCTTGTTGTTGAAAATTGGCACTAACACATTTGTTTCTTCACTCATCTGGCATCCTCCCTCCCTCCAAGATCTTATTGAACAGTCTAGTTAGCCAACCCACTGCCATCTTCCCTAAGCTCTTCCAGGCTTCCACTGGTATCTTATCCGGGCCTACTGCTTTGCCCCCCTTCATTTTCCCCAAGGTCTCCCTCACCTCTTCTCTGGTGATCCTTGGTACTTCCTGATTTAGCTTCTCCACCTCTTCTAACCTTCTTTCCCTTTTATTTTCAATGTTCATGAGGTCCTCAAAGTATTCCTTCCATCTGTGTAATATATTTTCTTCCCTCGTCAGTATATTTCCGTCTGCATCCTTCATCATCTTAACATGCTGTATATCCCTCCCATCCCTCTCCCTCTGTCTGGCTGGTCTGTAAAGGACTTTCTCTCCTTCCCTTGTATCTAACTTCTCATATAACTGTTTATATGTATTTTCCTTCACTTTTGCCATTTCCCTTTTGTTATCCTACACAACTCTTTGTATTCCTGATGGCCTTCTTCATCCCCAAGTCTGTCCCAGTTCTGTTTTGCCAGTTTCCTTCTCTTTATACTATCTTGCACTTCCTCATTCCACCACCAGGTTTCCTTGTATTCTTTTCTTCGTCCTGATGTCGACCCAAGTACACATTTGGCTTTTTCAGCCACTGTTTCTGAGATTTCCTCCCACGTGATCTCCTCCCTCCCTGCAAAGACTTGGCTCACTTCTTGTAAAAATGCTGTATACCATTTGATGCTAGGTTGCGCCCTCATTTTCCTGGTTGCTTTCACTTTATGATTTAACTTCCCAACTAACACTCTATGCTGTCTTGCTACACTCTCCCCGGGAACGACCTTACAATCACTAAGCTCTTTCAAGTTACATCTCCTACATAATATAGAGTCTATCTGCGTACTCCTACCTCCACTCTTGTATGTAACTCTGTGCTCTTCCTTCTTATTAAAATATGTATTCACCAGTGCCATCTCCATCAGTTTTGCTCTCTCTCAATAAGCATCTGCCCATTTGCATTCCTCTCTCCCACGCCATATTTGCCTATCACCTCCTCGTCCCCATTATTTCCTTCTCCAATATGACCATTGAAGTCTGTTCTGTCCTCTCTGGGGATGTTCTGTATCAAATCTTCCACTTCGCTCCAGAACTCCTTTTCCTCATCTCGCAGCCCACCTGTGGGGCATATGCACTGATCACATTTATTTGGATCCCTTCTACATCCATCTTATCGCCATTATCATTATCGTAATTATCATTGGCAGTAGTTTTATCTTTGGTAGTAGTTTTATCACCATTATCATATTCATCATTATTTTCATTGCAGTATCAATGACACGAATCAAACATAGCAGAGGCAGTTTCTCAGAAGTAACCAATCTTGATCTCACCGTAAAATGAATCCTTTTAATTCCGAAGAAAGATGCCAATTGAACGGTCAATCAACTAATCGCAATACCGATTAAGAAAATAAATAACATTTCCAAAAATATTTCTTGTTCATAGTATCAAAGATGAACTATTTCTTATTCGTTTCAAAGAACTGGATTTTTTGTCACAAGAGAGAGAGAGAGAGAGAGAGAGAGAGAGAGAATAAATCTTGTAAGTATCAAACAAATTCTACAGCGAATGTTATATGACTCTTTCCACTTTCCACATTTTCCCCCTATGAGAAACAAGTCCATCATATGAAGCTCCAAACACTAAAAAAGATAATAACTATATAAAACACCAAGAAAGAAGGAAAGAAAGAACGAATAAAAGAACCCTTTTCTCTCAGCGAAACAAAATACCGTAACAATAGTCACACGAAACCAATCCCCTTCGGAAACAAACAAAACAATAACACAACACAGCAATCATCCTACGAAACTCCTCCCCTTCACAGAAAGAGTCGGGAAAAAATATAGATACAAAAAAAAAAAAAAAAAAAAAAAAAAAAAAAAAAAAAAAATATATATATATTTATATATATATAAAAAAGATGGATATATATATATATAATTATATATATATAAAGATGTATATATATATAATATATATTATATATATATATATATATAATATTTATATATATATATATATATATATATATTATATATATATATATATATATATATATATTAAAATCCTTCGAGATAGCAAGCATCAGCAACCACAGAACGAAGGCCAAAGAACACAGAAGAACAAATAAGGATTATCCTCAGTGCTCTAAACCCTCCGCTTGGTTATTGATATTCTTGACCACCGGATGAATGGACTTCGGACTTTGTCAATATGCAACAATGAATACCGGTTGGGTGTTTTGTTACAAAGCCTGTGTACAAATACGAAAGGAAATCCTTATGGTTCTAGGTCATATTCCTCTACTTTGATAAACTGCAACGATTACTCTTGGATGCGTTTGCTTAGAGCAAATCGTGAATTGTTATTTCGTTGTCAATAGATATAAAGAATTGAATACGTCGTGATGCATTAACGTAACAGTAAGTCAATCAGGAAAAATCTTGTCATTCACTAATTTAGGATACAGTACCTCTCTCTAGATGTGTGTGTTCGTACGACCGGGCATGGGATTAGAGAGAAATAGAAAATGAAAAATACACAGAGGGAAGGGAGAATGCGAGTAAGAGGCAGACATTAAAAGAGGCAGAGAGAGAAAGAGGCAGATCGGCCATCAAGACAAGCCGATTGCGAGATGCAGCGCGAGGGCAGAGAGGAGGCTAAAGAGCACAGGAATGAAACATCAATCATTGAAATGTCGCTTTTTGTTACTCGGTACCGGGCTCTTAATTGGCGAAGAAGGGTAGTGCATGTCTGGCAGTCATCTTTCTCTCTCTCTCTCTCTCTCTCTCTCTCTCTCTCTTTCTCCTTCTCCTTCTCTTTCTCTCTCTCTCTCAATCTTCCTATTTTCTCAGCACGAGAACTCTCAAGATAAGCAAATACCTTTACATGTATTTTACATATTTGTAAATATCTCGACTGGCCTTACATTTACCTGTCCTGTTCACCTGTTGTACTGTTCAAATTAATTAAGCATATTCTTCTAGACAGGAAACCCCTGTTAAGTATAATTTGCATTGGCTATCTTACCTATGCAGAATATTAACTTATATATCATGGACAGCAGATTTTGGAACGTAAGATTCATGCCAAATTTAAACATGTTATGACATTGGATACATTTCATGTCATTGCTAAGCAATTTAGTTTCATTTCAAGCACACACACATACATACACATATACATACATACACACACACACACACACAAACACAAACAAACACACTGATACACAAACATACACAAGCACACATACTTAAACTTACACACACACTTAAACTTATACTTATACTTATTCTTACACGTAACAAATAAACACATCTATAGCAACACTTAAATCTTAAACACATAAGTAGTAATCAACAGAAGTCAACAAATAATGACTCCATCATCAAGAGTCCTGCTCCCGTTAAAACTACGTAGCTTGCAGACAGTGCACTGTTTTCGAAATTCCGTTAACGGGAGCGTCGTTGTCTGTTGTCCGGTAAATTAGGTGGGGAGGGAGAGGGAGTTAGGCGAGGGAGGAGGTAAGGAGGGGATAGAAGGAGGAGGAGGAGGAGGAGGAATGGGAGCAGGAGGAAGAGGAGGAGGAAGAAGAGGAAAAGGAGGAGGAGGAGGAGTGGGAGGGGGGGGGGAGGAGGAGGAGGAGGAGGTCGTATGAAGAAGAAGGAGGAGTAAAGAAGGGGGCGATGGAGGAATAGAGAAAGAGGGTGTGGGCGAAGCGGCGTCGAAGGGAAATTAAGAGGAACAGAGGGAGAATGAAGAAAAGGAAGAAAGGAGGAAAAAAGGAAAAGGGAGGAAATGCAGAAGAAAAGAGAAAAAGAATGGAAGAGGGTAGAGGGAATAAGAGAAGGAGGAGGAAGAAGAGAAACAAGAAAGAGAAGAAAACGAGTAAGGAGGAGCAAGAAGAAGAAGTTGGTGAAGAAGGTGAGGAAAACGTAGAAGAAGAAGGAAAACGAACGAAGGAAGAAGAAGGAAGAGAGAAGCAGGAGGGAAGGGACGGATCGACCTGGCCCTCAAGACTTTTGGAAAATGCCCATGGAAGCCTCGGTCTAGGAAGCGAACACACACACAAACACATACGATAAAACTCACAGACACACACACACGCACACACACACACACAAACACACGCACACACACTCTCACACACACACACAAGCCCACGAAAACACACACACACACGCAAACACACACACACGCACACACAATCACGCACAAACACAAACACACGGACACACATACACGGACACACACACGCACACACAAACCAAA
>NW_028234439.1:832599-847599 GCF_977035675.1 Penaeus japonicus
CCCCACGTCACCCTTTGTGGAAAAAGTCCTCCATCAACACGGGTCGTATCTCTCTATCCGTTTCCTACAGACAGGCTTTCGGGAACAAATCATTGACGGCATTTCCTGGCGAGCGTGTGGACATTTTCCTTTTATCTGAGATTGGTCTCTCGCCGATCGATGAACAGGGACTTTGCGAAGGTCAGAGAACATTTCAGGGATATGCCGAGCCCATCCGGAGGTCCTTCTGTGTTGCTTAAAGGTTGTGGGAAGTCTTTGGACACGGGAGAAGATTCAGGCTATTTTATAAGGAGAGGAAACGAGCAGGAGAGAGAGGGGGGGAGAGAGAGAAAGAGGGATGGATGGATGGATGGATGGATGGATGGATGGATGGATGGATGGAGGGAGGGAGGGAGTGAGGGAGGGAGGGAGAGAAGTGAGAGAGTGAGAGAGAAGTGAGAGAGAGAGAGAGAGAGAGAGAGAGAGAGAGAGAGAGAGAGAGAGAGAGAGAGAGAGAGAGAGAGAGAGAGAGAGAGTGAGTTAGATGAATAGATAGATAGATATAGAGAGATACAGAGAGAGGGGGAGGGGGTGGAGAGACAGAGATGTATCCGTGTGGATCTGAACATTCATATAGTTTTTGGGATGTAGTGTTGGTATATAGCTAGCTGTCAGCAAATGCATGTAGAACACTTTCTGCTTTCTAAATTCCTTTTTGCTTGGTGCATCAATGCTCTAAAAAAAATATATGCACAATAAAGTAGTCTCCTGATTGTGTTTATAGTCTTGCCATTGATTTACCATTCATCTGGCCATGCAATGCAACCGAGTATTCACAGGACTGAATATCTTACGCCCTATCCCCCTTGCCGTAAAAAACAACAAGAACAAGGACAGATATCCTTTTATTATTCCAAAATTTTTAAGTTAATATTCAACAAAAACAAAAACCGATTCATTTAGGTAATCATTTCGAACCATTCCTAGACAGTATTTGCATCTAACTTCTGACTATCAGAGACAATCAACAAACGCAAGCAATCTAAAGTAAACAGCTCGCAAACATGGAATGCAATGATTTGAAAAAAAAACAAAAAACAATGAAATGGGGAAATACCACGAGAAAGAAGCGGGTGGGCACTCCTTGCAATAAAGCCATTTGTAGGCGCGGCTGCAACATCAGACCAGAGGGTTTCGTGAGGCTGTTGCAATCAGGGGCTTTGACCAATACGGCGCCAGATTTAAAAATGCTTCTCTTCGTCGTGACGTTTTTGTTTTATGATTTCACAAAATGTTTATCTTCAAGTTTTTTATATTGTTGCTTAGTCTTTTCTTCTTGCTGTATATCTTATAATCATTATCATTATTGCTATCATTATCTTCGTTATCATCATTAACATTATTGTTATCATTATTAGTATTACTGATGTTACCCTCATCATTATCATGATAATGATTATTAACATTATCATCATTACCATTGTCATCATTATTATCATATCATTATTATTGCTATTATCATTATCTTCGTTATTACTATCAACATTATTACTATCATCCTAATCCTAATCTTCATCATAATTGCCATAATCATTACCAATATTATTCCCAATATTATTGATATCATCATTAGTGGTATCATTATCATCATTATTGTTGTTATTGTTATCCTCATTATCAATCACCATAATCTTCATCATCATCACCCTCGCCATCATGACCATCGCTATGATGATCATCACAAACCATCCCACGGGTTTTGCAGCACTCCTTTCTAACCCTGATTTTGCCATCCCTTTTCATGGAGACCAAATTCACAGTCAACTCGACGTCTCGTGAAGACGCAATTAGAACCTGCAATTAGTTCATCCAGTTGGATCATGCAATGAGTCCAAGAGCATAAAAGGCTCTTCACAAAAGGTCCTGCAACATTAACAACAATTCAAACTCCGCTTGTGCAATGGGAGGACTATAGACACGGAATAATTACCGTGACGACTCCTTGCATGCTATTGATGTGCAGCCCTTATATAACCTAGGTTATATTTACGTGCAATGTATCTACAACATGAATCGAATCGTCTCCAGTTAATCTGGAACTTATATGCAACTTACGTGCAACACATGTGCAACTTAAATGCAACGAAAGTATTCCTACTGTGGACAGATCACATACTACATTCAATAGCAGTATCTGAAGCACAAAAAGGGTGAAAGGAAAAGCAGATGAGGGAGGAAATAAACGTATGATAAATAGAAGACTTACAAGAAATATAAAAAATTGTCTACGGGAAGGAGAAGAAAATGGGACTGACGAAAAAGAAGAACAAAGCATATACAAGAGAAAAGTGAGTGAGAAATTTAGCGATTTAAAGATTTAGAAATTTAGGGAGTTGAGAGAGAGAGAGAGAGATTTAGAGAGAGAGAGAGAGAGATTTATATAATATATTATATATAGTAATATAATATTATATATATAATATATATATATAAATTTATGTGAGAGAGAGAGAGGAGAGAGAGAGCGATGAAGAGAGGAAGAGAGAAGAGAGGTGGAGAGAGTAGAGAGAAGAGAGAGAGAGAGAAGGAGGAGGAGAGATGGAGAGAGAGAGGATAAGATAGACTCAGATGAGAGAGGAGGAGGAGAGAGAGAGATGGAGAGAGAGAGGATAAGAGAGATGAGAGTTGAAAGTGAGAGAGAGAGATAGTTGGAAGAGAGAGAGAGGAATTTAGAGAGAGAGAGAGAGAGAGAGAGCAATAGCGTGAACGAAAAGGGAGAGAGAGAAGAGAGAGAGAGGAGAGAGAGAGAGAGGAGGAGAGGGTTGAGGGAGGGGAGAGGAGGAGAGAGAGAGAGAGAGAGAAGGAGAGAGAGAAGTAGGGAGGTAGAGAAAGAGAGAGGAGGAAGAGAAGAGAGGAGGGAGAGAGAGATGGAGAGAGAGAGAGAGAGAGAGAGGAGGGGAGAGAGAGAGGAGAGAGAGGAGGGGAGAGAGAGAGAGAGAGAGAGAGAGAGAGAGAGAGAGAGAGAGAGAGAGAGAGAAAGAGAGAGGGAGGGAGGGAGAGAGAGAGAGAGAGAGAAGAGAGAAAGAGAGAGAGAAGAAAGAAAGAGAGAGAGAGAGTGAGAAATAAAAGAGGGATGGAAAAGAATGAAAAACTGCGAGGTCACTGGCCTTCCTTTCCATCCCTCCCCCACCCTTACTTGTCCTTTGCCTCTCCTATTCTTTATTTTTTTATTTCTTCTTCCTTTTTCTTCTTATCTATCTTTTTTTTTATTTTTTCCCTTTTTCTTTATTCTTCTTAATCCACTATTTCTTTCCTTCCCCCCCCTTTCTTATCCCTTTTCTACCCCGAATTTTTCCCCTCCCAACCTTCCCCTCCCCCCTCGCCTTCCGTGTGCCCCCCCCCTCCCCTCCCCACTATCCATCACCGGCTCCGAACGAAGAAAAATCTTGGAAGATGAATAACACTGAAACAATTTCTTCGGCCATTTAGAAAGAAAATATTTATTTCATTAACTTTTTTTTCACTGACATATATTTTTAAGTCTCTTTTGTTCGTTGTATCAATTTTAGTTTATTTTTTCTTGTTATTTAATTGTCGTTAATTATACAAATTGTCTCTCTTTCATCTACCATATTCTCTTGCTTGTTATACATTTCTTCTCTTTATCAACTTCCGCCTTAGTTAACTGATCTATCTTATTTCCTATCGTAATTATTCTTGTAAGTGAATTCCGCTCCAATCCCCCCCGGGTGGCAGAACCTGTTGCTACGGGCTTTACGATCCTCCCCCCCACCCCCCCCACTCCCTGACTTCCCCCTCCTCCCATGGGTCCTGCTCCTATTTATCCTAACCCCACCCCCCTCCTACCACTGTCCTACCCCCCTACCACTATCTTCCAACCGTCTCCCATTCACCTTCCCCCTACCCTCTCCCCCCTTTCCTCCCCCCATATCTTCTTATATCTCCATTTCTCAATTTTTCTTCTCCTCTCTCCTCCCTCTCCCTCTTCTTTCCCCACCTCTTCAACCCTCGCCCCTCCTCCCCGCCATCCACCCGCACCTTTCCCCCCCTCCTAATTCCTCCCCCTTATTTCCCCCACTTCCTCTCCTTCCCCTCCCACCCACCCACCCACCCACATCAACTTATTCCCCTACTTTATCTATAATTGCCATCATCCCCCTTGAAAAAATATATATGTATACAACCCCCCCACCATCCCCCCTTCTCACCCATCCCCCCTTTCCTCCAAAGCCACGCCCCCTTTCCCCCAAAATCCCACCCCCTTTCCCCCCAAAGCTCCACCCCATTTCCCCCTAAAGCCACGCCCCCTTTCCCCTCAGAGACCCACCCCCTTTCCCCCCCAAAGCCACGCCCCCTTTCCCCCCACAGCCACGCCCCCTTTCCCCTCAAAGCCCCACCCCCTTTCCCCCCAAAGCCACGCCCCCTTTCCCCCCACAGCCACGCCCCCTTTCCCCCCACAGCCACGCCCCCTTTCCCCCCAAAGCCACGCCCCCTTTCCCCCCACAGCCACGCCCCCTTTCCCCCCACAGCCACGCCCCCTTTCCCCCCAAAGCCCTGCTCCCAACTCCCCTCCCTCGGGAAGCCTGCACACAGCGTAACAAATACTCTCTATGTTAATGGGCGCTCAAAGGCAACCTCGGCGCCCGCATTCGCCCGCGCACGGTCTCGGGAAGAAAAAGATTGAAATAAAGGTCTTGAAAGTGTTGATAGAAATACTAATGATAACTATAATAAAATCATAATTATAAAAATAATGATAATAGTTGTACTAATAATGGTAATAATGATAATGATTGTAATAATAATAATCATTATGATAATAATAATAAAAATGATAATAACAACATCAACATTAATAACAATGATAGTAATAATAATGGGAGAGAAGGAGAGAGGAAGAAGGAGGAGGAGGAGGAGGAGAAGAAAAGGAAAAAGGAGAAAAAGATGACAAAGAAGGAGAAGGGGTATAATAATAAAATACATAATAATAATGATGATGATACTAATAATAATAATAATAATAATAATAATAATGATAATAATAATAATAATGATGATGATGATAATTATATTAATAATAATAATAATAATAATAATAATGATAAGAAGAAGAAGAAAAAGGAGGAGGAGGAGGAAAAGAAACAAAATTAAAAGAAGTAAGAGTAGGAAAAGCAGGAGAATAAATAGGAAGAAACAGAAAAGAAGAAGGAGGATGAGAAACAGGTGGAAAAGGAGGGGAAAGAGGAATAGGAGTAGGAACAGTAGAAAAGGAGAAGAGAGGAGAAGAGGGAAGAGGAAAAGGTGTTTTGAGTTATTGGATTTTCATCAGGCTGATCCTTGGCGAGCGGTCGCGTGCACACCTTCCCGGAGGAGACACGTTGTCGCGTTACAACTGCCGGACTTTAACTCGGTTAGTGGGCGGCGCACAATGCTTCTCGCATCGGGGGAACAGCACTGGCGACTCGAGGCAAAGGAGATGCAGTCTAATCCTCCCCGGGTGTAGAGCGTAACAGGAAACTTGTCTCAGACGTGAGAGAACGTGTGTATTCTCTCTTCCAGCGCATTGGTTTAAAAATAATAATAAAAAAAAAAACAGCTTTTCCATTATTCATATTCTCAGAGACTCAAGTCGATAGTTTCCACTTAGATAGATGCGCAGATCATCTTTCCCGGCGGGGCGCCAACTCTACGGGCTTGGACGATGCTGGTGACATAAATGATCAAAGGAAAGTTAATGTCGAAAGCAAAGTTATCTTTTATTGATATACTATAATTTTTTTTCTATATCTCTGCTGAGATCAACTGACGTAGTGTCTTCACCATCTGATTTAGTTATCTATTTTTCCTGCATATATGCTGCTATTTATCTCGAAAACGAATTATTATGTATTTTTTCTGGTAATTATCTTTATATATCGTATAAAACAGCATATATATTCCCTTACACGCATACACACAACCTTCCCTGTTTTCCTCTTTCTCCTTCTCTCGCTCTCTTTTTCTTTCTCTACTCTCTCTCTCTCTCTCTCTCTCTCTCTCTCTCTCTCTCTCTCTCTCTCTCTCTCTCTCTCTCTCTCTCTCTCTCTCTCTCTCTCATTCACCCCTTCATCCCTTCTCTCTCCCTCCCTCCCTCCCTCTCACCTTCCCTCACTTCCAGCCTCCTTCTCTCAGCCTCTCTCCTCCTCATCCCGAAAATAATGGTAACTAGAGCAGGATAAAGAGGAAAAAAGAAAAGAAAAAAGAGGGGGAAAAAGCGGGAAAATAACGAGTCTAACCTTTGGGCAATCAAGCCTCATTAACGAAGCCCGCACGCCAGCCCCCGGGTTCCAGCCGGCTCGTGTTACTTCGGCCTTACTTGAAGGTCTACGATGATCCAGGAAGGTCTAGAAAGGTCTAGAAAGGTCTTGGGAAGTCTTGGAATGTCTCGGAAAGTCTTGGAGAGACTAGGAGAGTCTAAGAAGCTCTCGGAGGGTCTTGGGAAGTCTAGGAGAGTCTAAGAAAGGTCTTAGAATGTCTTGGAATGTCTATGAAGGTCTATGAAGGTCTATGAAGGTCTAGAAGGGTCTACTCATCCTCTGGTGCTCTTGGTGACATGGCGTGTAAGTCGATGCGATCGTTTTCTTCTTTTTGTATGTCTAATTCTGGGGAGTAAGTTGATACTGTTTCTTTTTTTTCGCGTATATAAACGTTCTCTTCTTCTATTTTCTCCTAAATATATAAACTCTCTTTGTTTATTTTTTTCTCTTTTTTCTTGATTTTTTTTTTTTTTCACTGTTAACAACGTTCACTTTTGCTCTATTTTAGACGTGTCGACCTCCTCTAGTCTTCTTTTTTTTTGTGTTTATGTCAACATTGTCTCTCTCCCTTTCTTTTTTCACGTATATGAATGAGCTCTCTCTTTCTCTTTTCTTAGATATGGCGATGTTCTATCTTGTTCTTCATGTCAACGCCCTCTCTTCCCATTTTTATTTTTTATGTATGTCAACATTCTCTCTTTTTCTTTTTTTTTCCTTCATGTCCGTTAGCGCTATCTCATTTTCTTGAGCCTTACATATTTCGACAATCTTCCCCCCCCCCTCTCTCTCTCTCTCTCTCTCTCTCTCTCTCTCTTTATCCATTTTCTTAGGTAAGACGACGCAAGATATTTTTCTTTTTTTCTTCTTCATGTCCGTCAGCGCTATCTCATTTTCTTTAATCTTACGTATTTCGACAATCTATTTCTCTCCCCCCCCCCTCCCCCTCTTCTCTCTCTCTCTCTTTATCCATTTTCTTGGGTAAGGCGACGCAAGATATCCAGCTGAGCGGCTTCGTCCCAGTGGCTCCCTCCAGCGCCCTGATCTCTCCCCCGAGGACACTCACAGAGCATATGGAAGCAGGTTAAGAAATTACACTGAAAGGTCTTAGTGTGCGAGGCAAAAGAATGGATTAATTCAACGCCACATAGAGTCTATAATGTTCTTCTTCTTCGGGGTTTTGTCATTCGTTGGGGTTTCGGAAGGATTGCCAAATGTCACTTGAAGTGCGTTGAACGGCGCTAGGATTAGAAAAGGTTAGATGCTCTTTGGGTGACTCTGGGCCGTTTCCAAACGCACTTATAATCTTGATAAGATACGCGATTAACACATTCAATAGTGTTTTCAAGGCGACAAACCACCTTTATACAACAAAAAACATCAACAACGCTAATTGAATATAGACCCTTGAGTAAAGGACAAAGAGGCTAATGATGATAATAATGATAATGATAACAACAGTAATAATAATAACCATAATGATTTTTATTTCAACAATAATAATGATGATGATTGATAATAATATCACTAACAATTAAATCATGATAATCGGAAAAAAATATAATAGTGACAGCAATAATGATAATAAAAATAATTATGATGATAATAATAACACTAGTAATGATGATATTAGAAATTATGATAATCATAGTAACCTGATAATGATAACAGCGACAACAACAAATATAGTAATATCAATATTACTGATGCTATTACTACTGCAACTATTACTACTACTAATAACAGCTATGATGATAATGATAATTAATATAATAGTAATAATAATGAATATTATACTGATTACGGAAACAATCATACAGATGATGAAAATAAAGATGAAAATAACGAAAACAATGAAAAAACAACAACAACAATAATAATATAATGATAATAATGATAACAATGAAAATCTTAACAATGCAGTAATGATAGTTTTGATGAAGATAACAATGATTGCCAGCGTTACAATAAATAGAAAGGTAGAAGGAGCTGAAGAGAATGATTGAAATATATAAATAAACAAACAAAATAGGTAAAAAAAACACACACATAAAAGATTAAAAATAGATAAATGCTAGAAAAAAAAATAAAAGAAACAAAAAACACAACAACAAAGAAATGGAAGAGAAGACTCCTGAAATACAGCGATTCCTGAATTCCAAATACTGCGGTTTTGTAGTTCTCGCCCAGCAGTTTCGGCGAGCCATTTCTCCTGGAATTTTAAACACGAGTTCCTTCTGTGAGTCGCCATTGAGGGATATCTGGAAGTGTTGATCGAATTCTTACTCTTAATCATACATTTATCTTTTTATTTTCTCTATTTATTTTGCTTATTTTCTATATACATTCTTTTCATTATTTTTTTTTTTATCTTTTTTATATTCTATGTCTATTCTTTTTATTTTTGTATATATATATATATTTTTTCTAAATTTATCTGCTTTATTTCCTATGTCTATTCTTTTTACTTTTATATATATACTTTTTAATCTGTTTAATGTACTTTTTATTTTCTATATTTATCATTTCTATTTTCTACACTTATTTCATTTCTCTAATTTCTACTTCGCCTCTACTTCGAGCAATTTTCTTGTTTCATTTTTATTTCATTTCGTTTTCCTCAATCTATTTCCTTTTATCTTCGTGTTATCTATATCCTTCAGTAATCATTATTACTACGTCCCTCAAAGGAAGAGCTCTATATTCTCTCTTAGCGTGAACCCTTGCAATATTACTTCTTTGAATTTCTACAAAGTACGTTGATAAGTTCCCTTTCCTTTTGCAACTTCTCGAAAGAGCGGAGTAGTTTTCGAAATCTATGTTCTTTTTTGTTGTTTTCTTCTTCCTTGTTTAGTCTTCTATAAGACTTTTATCAATGAATCGATAAGTTTTGTTAAATATCTTGATTATAGTAAGTCTTTGGATCTTCTGATTATTTAAGATTGTTTTTATTTCCATTGTTTTATGAAACAAACAAAGCAACCTCAATAACCCCCCCCCCTCCTTAAAGAAAAGAAAAGAAAATCCTACAACACTTTCCAACACGAAACTTCCAACAAGTGTCCATAAAACACTTTCCGAGAATACCCTTTATTACGATGTTAAGAACTTGTCTATAAGCACACACACGTCCCCCACACAATGTATATAGGGGACGTTTTCTTGAAACAAGTAACTAAACAACAGAAAAATAAAATGTCTTCTGTTCACTCAAAGAATTTCCATAAAAACAGAGAAGCTACCGTTCTGAGATTCATTAAAGCATTTTTCAACGAAAGATGGCAATAGAAAGTCTCATTGATGCTTCTTTCTGTATTGAACTTTTTCTCAAAGGGTATTCAATGATGGTAACAGTTACTAAACAGAATATGAATGGAAAACTTATATATATAAAGTACATGAAAAACACTTGCTTATAAAGTATTGTCATTCTGAGAAGCGTTTTCCACATGAGAAAACACTTGTTTGATGTTACAGTATGAAATATCTGTTGAATAAACTATGTTTGAGTAATGAGTAACAGCTACTGCATAAAGTACAATAAAAACTCAGAAATGTTTTCTCAAACAGAAAATCATTTTTGTAAAAAGATCTTGGAAATAGAAAAAGACTTGACATAAATAGTGCTGTACATAAATAGTGTTGTAAGCGTGAAAAACGCTATATACAAGAAACAGTTGCTATATAAAACAATGCCGTGTACAGACCTTCAGATTGGCAGGGACTCAGTTGAAAGGGAGAAAATACCCTTATTTTGACTAAAAGAGCACTTTCTCGCCTAAATATTATTGCAAGGGCTCCTCGCCCTTGATTTTGACGAAAAGGGGGCTTTCTCCCTGATTTTAACGAAAAATGCCCTTTCTCTTTGATTCTGACTGAAAGAACTTACATGCCCATGATTTGTACGAAAAGGTTACTTTATTTCCGTAAAAAAAAAAAAAAAATGTGCACGTTAAGGAAATATAACATACACAAGAAAATAATACCAATTCACTTCCATAACATCTTCCATTCCACTTCTTCCTCCTTTTGAAGTAAGATTTACACCGTTGATTCAATTCAAGTTCTTCCTTATGTTACAAGACTCAATCTCATGTGATATATTCTTCTGCCCTACAGATAATTTCATTTGCGTTCAGGAACCGGAAAATGTTTCCAAAGTTTCTTTTATGAGGCATTTTCGATGTCTGGATCTTAGGATAACTTTTTCTAAATAATTTTCTAAACGAAAATATACATCCATTTTTTATGACTTTTAATGAGCATTTCGGAAGCATTCCTCTTATGAACTTTGCTATTAGAACTTCCTTAATAAATAAACTTTTACAAATGTTTTTTTTAGTACGAATTCACATTAAACTTCTCTACAGTACACATGTTTACGAACTTCAGTGACTCAATCATTTCAAAACTTCTCAAGATCCAGACCAGTAGCCTTTATTTCATCTCATCTTACCTATTAGTTTTTTTGTTTTCTGTTTTGTTTTTTAATCCATAAAACATCCCAAAACTCTCATATCCCCTCGTCCCTCCCTCCCACCCCCTCCCCCTCCTACTCCTCCTCCTTTTCTTCTTCCTTCTCCTCCTCCTCCTCCTCCTTTTCTTCCTCCTCCTCCTCCTTTTCCTCCTCCTCCTCCTTTTCCTCCTCCTCCTCCTTTTCTTCCTCCTCCTCCTCCTTTTCCTCCTCCTCCTCCTTTTCTTTCTCCTCCTCCTCCTCCTCCTCCTTTTCTTCATCCTCCTCCTCCTCCTCCTCCTTTTCTTCCTCTTCCTCCTCCTTTTCTTCTTCCTCCTCCTCCTTCTACTTTTCCTCGTCCTCCTCCTACTCCTCCTTTTCTTCTTCTTCCTCCTCCTCCTCCTTTTCCTCCTCCTTTTCTTCTTCCTCCTCCTCCACCTTTTCCTCCTCCTCCTTTTCTTCCTCCTCCTCCTCCTCCTCCTCCTCCTCCTCTCCCCCCTACTCCTCCTCCTCCTCCCTTTCCTCCTACTCCTCCTCCTTTTCTTCTTCCTTCTCCTCTTCCTCCTCCTCCTCCTCCTCCTTTTCCTCCTCCTCCTTTTCCTCCTCCTCCTCCTCCTCCCCCCCTCCCTCCTCCTCCTCCTCCTCCTCCTCCTCCTCCTCCTCCTCCTCCTCCTCCTCCTCCTCCTCCTCCTCCTCCCTACCCCCAAATCCGTAAAAAACAAAAGCGAACTTCCCAAACTTCCCCTTCGCACACGAGCTCCCATTCTGTCTCTCTCGGTGGAGCTCTCTCTTCACTCGGCCTCGTCCCGAAAGCTCTCCTCGGGGCTCCATCCAAAGCTCCCTCGGCTATTTCCCAGACGCTGTTGTTTCGTGTTATGATGCAAATTTTGAACAGGGGAGAGAAAAGAAAGGGTTGGCATATTTTCTCTCGTATATTAATTTTCATGGTCTATGTGAATATATTTTCTCTCCTTTTTCCTTAGAAAATATATTTCCTTTCTTTTCTTTTTTGTGCGTTTTTCTTTTTTTTTCTTCTTTTTCTTGCGTTTTTCTTTGTTCTATTTATATGTCATTTTCTTTCTTCCCACCCTTCTTTATTATATATTATTACTCTCCCCCCCTCCCCCCTCCCCCCTCCCCTCCCCCACAACTACCCCTACCCCTCCCTTTCCCCCTCCCTCTCTTTCTTATTGTAATACTCACCGGAACAAGTGCAGATTTCTGTCGTCAGTTCTTAACTGAAATGAAAAGAAACACTGATTTAAAGTCAGAGCGAAAGGTCGTGGACCTCTCCCCCGTCTGGAAGAAAATCAAAAAAATTAAAGGGATCATTACTTGGAATTTCTTATTCAATACACTATAAAAAAAAATTATATATATATATATATATATATATATATATATATGCATATATATATATATATATATATATATATATATATATATATATATATATATATATATATATATATATATATATATATATATATATATATATATATATATATATATTATATATATATATATATATATATATATATATATATAATATATTATATATATTAAAATATATATATATATTCTGCATAATATATATATATATATATATATATATATATATATATATATATATATATATAACGTATGTGCAACGATGCAGTAAGATACTCATAGCATGGGAAACAAATCGTAAATCGTAAAGTACGAATAGACAGAAAAGAATAAAGGAAAGACAAAAGAGAGAAAAAAAATCGTAGCGTTTTAAGGCAGAAGAAAAGAAGAAGAAAAAGGAGAGAGTTCATAAAAAAGAAGATCAAAATAATAATAGGAAAAAGAGGAAGAAAAAGAAGGAACGATAAAATCCCTGTTGTTTTTGTCATCTGACAGCGCCTCTAACATGCTTTTGAATCGTTGAATCTTATCATCCCTTTCGTATTGTGATTAAGTCTAATTTCATCTGAGCTTCTATTCTGTAAAAGTTAATAAGCTACGTAATGAAAAAATAATACATCTTTTCACAATTCCTCTCCATTTTGAAAAACCCAAACAAAGTCTACAGAAAAAAAGACTGAGATGTAAATATGTGAATAAAAAATATGAATGAAAAACAAACCTCTGATTGATCAAATAAATAAAGAAAAGCAAAAACAAAAGGAAAAAATAAGACTCTTTTATAGCTCTGAATTGAGATAAAACAATCTAATAGGAAACAGTTTTCAGTTTGCATCTTATATGATAAGTGTATCTGCATTAAACATTACAAGTTAAAACACAGTAATATATATACATATATATATATATATATATATATATATATATATATATATATATATATATATATATATGTATGTATGTATATATATGTATATATATGTATATATATGTATGTATATATATATATATATATATATATATATATATATATATATATATATATATATATATATATATATACATATACATATATACATACATATATTATTCCAGTGATTGTGTTTGCCTGGAAGTAACACTGAATGTACCATTGCATGTTTTTTCTTTTCTTTTCTTGTGTGTGTGTGTGTGAGTGAATGTGTTTACAGTGTGTCTGCATCCATAATTGTATATTTATGTATCAATTGTCTGTGAAAATCATGCTAAAAGAAAAAAAACAAACTAATAAAAGGATCCCAACCAGAGGAATTAATAAATCATATCTATCAATCTACATATTGAACTGCCTGAAATATAGGCCTACACGAATTCATTTTCCATCATAAATTCCTACGATATCTATTAGCTAACGCCATCTGTGTAATCGTAAATCAAAAACAGAAATTAAAAAGAAAGAAAAGAAGAACAAAAGGAACTGAAGGGAAAAACTTTAATTTGTTGACACCATTCGTATGAAAATGTCTGTCATTATCCTCATCTCATCATCTTTATTATGGTAATGATTATGATGATGATAACAATAATGTTATTATTGCTAATAAGAATGATAGATGTAACAGTTATTACGATAATAATATTGCTAACAAAAATTAATATTATTATCATTATCTTAGGAACAATAATAGTAATAATATTATCATTACCATTATCACTATTACTAATATCATCATCATCATTGTTGTTGTTAAAATTATTCTTATTAGTGATTCATACACTTTTTCTATTAATATCATTATATTTACCATCATTTTTATTACCATAATCATCCTTATTATTATCATATTGTTATAATTGTTATAATTATCATCATATTATTATTTAATTATATTGATTCAGTAATGTAAGCTATATATCTTGTCATTTCACTCTTTCTAGTCCTTGAAATAGGGTCACAGAAGAGGAACTATAAACAGAGCCAAACAGAACTATACTATAAGAAATAGGGAGCAACGTAGAACCACGCTATAGGGAATGGGAAAAGTGTCACAACATATGAACTGGTGAGCCACATGGAGCCACATGGAGCCACATAGAAGGAAACAGTAACAAAGCGCCAAAAAGGAAACTAGGAATAGAGCCACAGTAGGAAATCGAAAAGGAGACGTAAAGCAGGAGCTAGGAATGGAGCCAAATAGACCAACAACGCCACCAAGAGCCACGGAATGAGAGCCAGGAACGGAGCCAGAACAAACCCCAAGGAGCGGCTGGTCAGAGCACGAGGTTTCACGGCAGGAAGTGAAGGCAAGGCGAGGACTGGGCGAGGTCTGTTCATTGCCGGGGGCGCCGCGCCGTCTGTCCCACTGCCTCCCCCACCCCTACCCATCTCAAGCCTCCCCTACAACTACCCCCTACTTCTAATCGGGCTTCCTCTCCCCCCCTCCCCCCCCTTAACCAGCCTTGCTTTCCTCTCTCTCCCCTTCAACCCCCCTTCCTCTACCCTGCCTTGCTTTCCTCTCTCTCCCCTTCAATCCCCTTCCTCTACCCTGCCTTGCTTTCCTCTCTCTCCCCTTCAATCCCCCTTCCTCTACCCTGCCTTGCTTTCCTCTCTCTCCCCTTCAACCCCCCTTCCTCTACCCTGCCTTGCTTTCCTCTCTCTCCCCTTCAATCCCCCTTCCTCTACCCTGCCTTGCTTTCCTCTCTCTCCCCTTCAAACCTCAACTCCTCTTACTAGATTTCCTGCCTCCCTTTCACCCCTTCAATTACCCCCCTCTTCCCTCTAATTCCCTTCCACTTCCTATCCACTTCCCTTTGACCTCTATCGATCCACCCTTTAACTCCCTTCCACCCCATATACATGAACATACAGTAAATGAAAGATTA
>NW_028234439.1:880099-882599 GCF_977035675.1 Penaeus japonicus
TTACGACGACTCTCTCTCTCTCTCTCTCTCTCTCTCTCTCTCTTTATATATATATATGTATATATATATATATATATATATATATATATATATATATATATATATATATATATATATATATATATTTATATTATATATATATGCATACACACACACATATATATATATCCTTTCGATTTTTTCCTCTTTCGTAATCCATTCTCTTTTTTCTTTAATCCCCCCTTTCTCTCTCTTTCTCTTTCGCTGATTCTCCGTCTCTTCCTCCTTTTCCGTATTCCTCTCTTCCTCCATTTCATACTTCCTTCCATATTCTTTCCCTTCCTTCTTTCCATCATCCCTTCCTTGCTTCCTCTCCGTCGCATCAGTGAAGACCAAGCCTTATGTGAGTCCTTGTTGTGGTCTTGTGCAGAGCAAGGGAACCATGCACAACCTCCTCCTCCCCCCCCCACACTCCCTCGCCCTTCATCTCCCTCTTCCCCACCCTTCTTTTGAAATCCCTCTTCTTTCCCCTTCTTCCCTTCCCCTCCCCTTTCTCTCCCTCTCTCCCTTCTTTCATCATCATTCTCCCCTCTTACCTTTTCGGAATCCTTATATTTCCCTTCTTCCCCCTCCCTCCCGCCCCAGTCTCACTATCCCCTCCCCTCTTACCCTTTAGAAGTCCCTCCCTTCTTTCCCCATCTTCCTCCCCCACCTCCCTCTCCCCCTACTCTCATCATCCCCCTCCCACTTTACCCTATCTGAATCCCCCTCCATTTCCTTCTTCCCCCTCCCTTTACTCTCCTCATCTCCCTCTCCTCTTACCCTTCCGAAACCCACTCCTTCCCCCTTCCCCTTCCCCTTCCCCTCCCCCTCCCAATCTCATTACCCCCTCCCCGCTCCTCGTCCCCCACCTCGGGGCGACGCGACTCTCTTGTTTATTATCGCTAATAACACCCATCGTTCCCCATTACGCCCCGGGTCCCTGTGTGGGCTGGCGCTGGGGACGAAGCAGGGCTGCGGGGTCTTGGACGTGCGACTACTTGGGGACTACCTTGTTCATACCCAATACCACGGTGAATCCCCTTGTTGATACCTAATACCACGTAGAATCCCCTTGTTAATACCTAATACCACGTAGAATCCCCCTTATTAATACCCAATACCACGTAGAATTACCTTGCTAATACCCAATACCACGTAGAATCCCCTTGTTAATACCTAATACCACGTAGAATCCCCTTGTTCATACCCAATACCACGTAGAATCCCCTTGTTCATACCCAATACCACGTAGAATCCCCTTGTTAATACCTAATACCACGTAGAATCCCCTTGCTAATACACAATACCACGTAGAATCCCCTTGTTAATACCTAATACCACGTAGAACTACCTTGTTCATACTTAATACCACGTAGAATCCCCTTGTTAATACCTAATACCACGTAGAACTACCTTGTTCATACTTAATACCACGTAGAATCCCCTTGTTAATACCCAATACCACGTAGAATCCCCTTGTTAATACCTAATACCACGTAGAATCCCCTTATTAATACCCAATACCACGTAGAATCCCCTTGTTAATACCTAATACCACGTAGAATCCCCTTATTAATACCCAATACCACGTAGTGTTACCTTTCTAATACCCAATACCACGTAGAATCACCTTTCTAATACCCAATACCACGTAGAATCACCTTTCTAATACCCAATACCACGTAGAATCACCTTTCTAATACCCAATACCACGTAGAATCCCCTTGTTAATACCTAATACCACGTAGAATCCCCTTATTAATACCCAATACCACGTAGAACTACCTTGCTAAAACTGTATACCAAGTAGAACTGTCTTGTTAATACGTAGAATTACTTTGCTAATACCTAACACCACGTAGTGTTACCTTGCTAATACCCAATACCACGTAGAGCTACCTTGTCAATACGTATAATTACTTTGCTAATACTAATACCACGTATAATTACCTTGTTGATACCTAATACCACGTAGAATTACCTTGTTAATACCAAAGACTACCTTGCAATTGTCTAATCCAACTCCGAGCAACCTTGTTACTACCTAATACCAGTACCACATAGAAGAACCCACCATCAGCTCCACCGCCCTCCCCACCCCCCTCCTCCCCATCCATACCCACACCCAAGGCCAACCCCTCAACTTGCACGGCAACGCAACCCGAAAGAGGAGCACGAGTCCGCACAACCAACAGAGATCTGGAGACATCGAGAGCAGTGTTGCCGCGGCTACATCGGGGAGTGATAAGCAGGACACGGCCGCCGATGCAGTCTGGCGGTGGGAGAGGTAAGGAGAAAATAGGTTGAGGAACAGGGAGAGGGAGAGCAAGGGAGGGGGGGGAGGGAGGGAGGGAGGGAGGGAGGGAGGGAGGGAGGGAGGGAGGGAGGGAGGGAGAGGGAGAGAGAGAGAGAGAGAGAGAGAGGGAGAGAGAGAGAGAGAGAGAGAGAGAGAGAGAGAGAGAGAGAGGAGGAGAGAGAG
>NW_028234439.1:892599-895099 GCF_977035675.1 Penaeus japonicus
ATTCTTTTTCCTTTTCTTTTCTTTTTTTTCTTTCCTTTTCTCTTTTTTCTTTTCCTCTTTATTTCATTTTCCTGTTTTCTTTTTCCTTTTTCCTTTTTCTTTTCTTTCTTTTTCCTTTTTCCTGTTCTTTTTCTTTTCTTCTTTTCACTTTCTTTGTTTTCTTCTTTTTGTTTTCGGGGGAAGAAAGAAGGGAAAAAAGGATAGGAGGCGCTAGGGAGGAAGAGGAGAGAGAGAGAGAAGAGAGAGAATGGAACCAGAGACAAGATACGAAGGGAGTGTAGAGGGAAGGAGGGCAAAGAGGAAAGCATGGTAGGGAGTAGAAAACAGGGAAGGGGGAGAAGAGAAGGAAAGCGGAAAGGCGAAGAAGGGAAGAGGAAGAAAGGAAGAAAGGAAGGAAGGAAGGAAGGACAGGAAAAGACCAAAAGAAAAGAAAAAAAAAAAAAAAAAAAAAAAAAAACCCTGAAGTGGAACAAGAGGAAAGAGGAAGCTCCAGAAGAGAAACAAGGGAAGAGGACAAGAGGAGGGAGTGTGTGTGTGTAATCAGGGCGGCGCACGAGACTCGGGAGACGGTTATTAAACTTTGGTCTCCATGACGAGTGAGCTTAACGAGGAAACTTCCCCACGTCACACACACACACACACACAAACACACACACATACACACACACACACACACACACACACACACACACACACACACACACACACACACACACACACACACACACACACACCACACAGAAAGAAAGGAAGAGGGAAAACAGAGAAGGAAACAAAACAAAAGGAAGGAGAGTTTAAGCCGCAAAAGAAGAAAGAAAGAGACAAAGGGAGATAGATAGTGAGAGTGAGAGAGAGAGAGAGAAAGAGAGAGAGAGAGAAAAAAAGAGAGAGAGAGGGGGGGAGGAAGGGGGGGCAGAGACAGAGAGCAAGAGCTTCCAGGACGCAGAGACAAAGCATGACATATCTACGAAGTTCTCATAAATGCTCAAGAGCTCATTCTAGATCTACTTTCCCCTCGAAGCTTTGAATTAATGACAATAATAAATCACAATAAAAAAAAAGAACTGGCGCTCCTTCATAATCTGGAAATAAATCACATTACTTACAGGTGCCACAATGACTTTCTGTCAAAGTCTCTCTCTGCGGGCATATTTATCTCTCTAATGTCTATCTACATCATACCATCTGTCTAGATCTGTCTATTTGTAACTATATCTATCTTTATGTACTTACATCTATATCTGTGCTAGTCTATCTGTATTATATATGTCTATCTATGTCACTATTGCTGTGGCATAAATATTTCTATATATATATCTATCCATCTATCTGTGCTCTCTGATAATGATAATAATAGCAATTATGATAATAATGAAAATAATAATGATAACGATACTACTATTAATAATAACAACAACAATAACCATACCAAAAACAAAGATAAAACATAAAAAAGTAAAGAGACGAAGAGGGAGGATAAAGAATAAATATAAGACAACAGATAACAAAATACTCCATAGAAAGAAAAAGCAGGCATAAAAAGTCCATGAAGACCAAAACCAACGTTGGCGTGAAGGGATGACTATGTTAAGTGCTCCTACGTCATGGGTTATATTTATACCAACGACGTCACTCAGAGAGAGAAAAAAAGGGAAGAGAGAGAGAGAGATGGAAGAAAAAGAGAGAAGGAAGAGAGAGAGAGAGGGAGAGAGAAGTAAGAGAGAGAGAGAGAGAGAGAGAGAGAGAGAGAGAGAGAGAGAAGAGAGAGAGAGAGAGAGAGAGAGAGAGAGAGAGAGAGAGAAGGAAGAGAGAGAGGGAAAGAGAAGGAAGAGAGAGAGAGAGAAAGAAAGAGAGAGAGAGAGAGAGAGAGAAGGAAGAGAGAGAGAGAGAGAGAAGGAAGAGAGAGAGAGAGAGAGAGAGAGAGAGAGAGAGAGAGAGAGAGAGAGAGAGAGAGAGAGAGAGAGAGAGAGAGAGAGAGAGAGAGAGAGAGAGAGAGAGAGAGAGAGAGAGAGAGAGAGAGAGAGAGAGAGAGAGAGAGAGAGAAAGCGAGAGAGAGGGAGAGATGGAGATGGAAAAAGAGAGAGACAGAGAAATGGAGAACGAAAGAGAGAGAGAGTTTAATTTTGCCTGGCATGGAATTTGAATGAGGTTATTCATAGGATCGTTATCATCATTGGTCTAGTTATAATGGTTGTCAAATTATAACAATTAGTCTAGTTATTATGATTAGTCTAGTTATAATCGTCAATAATTTGCTGCTTTAATGGTAATGGTGGTGATTAAGGTAATTTTTGAAATAGCGACAACTTCGTCGTTAGCAATGCTGATATTATTCATAATAATGATGATGATGATGGCAATATTAGCAATCACAAAAAGTATAACAATAATGAAAGTAACAAAGCTAATATCAATAATAACGACTATAATGAAAATCCCAATGAAAAGAGAACAATAACAAAAAAAATCAATAAAGACAGGAAAATCATGGTAATGATAC
>NW_028234439.1:897599-905099 GCF_977035675.1 Penaeus japonicus
AGAGAGAGAGAGAGAGAGAGAGAGAGAGAGAGGGAGAGAGAGAGAGAGAGAGAGAGAGAGAGAGAGAGAGAGAGAGAGAGAGAGAGAGAGAGAGACGGAGGGGGGAGTAGAGGGGGAAGAGAGAGAGGGAGAGAGAGAGAAAGAGAGACGGGGCCGAGAGGGGAGAGGAAGAGATAATGAAATAAATAACTACGAATAATAATGATAATATCAGTAACAACAATGATATCAACGGTAATAATAACAACATTAATAATACCAGGAATACCCAAACGAAATTCTCAGCATAACAAATATAACCCCGAAGAAGAAAAAACAGTTTTATATCACTGCTGTACCTAAGCAGAGGAAAAGCGTTTTGATTCAAGTCATGCAGCGATATCATGCACATTCATTCATGTAATGATCCGTGCCACACCAGACGTATGTTTTAGCCATGAGAAAGAAATTAATCTCAATTTCCTTTCCTTTGATTACATGACTTGGAGATAAGAGATAAGGAGTCGGAGGAAGAGATAAAACAGGAAATTTTCGGTCATTTTTATCATTATCATTATTTTTTCCACTTTGTATCCCTTCAAATGCAATTGTGAATAGAAACTCCACTACTGAACAAGCCATTGCAAGAAAGTCTGCTATGTTTAGATATTCAATTGGATTCCAACCTCTTTTCCCATTTTATTGCAAATTTAGTTTATCCAACATTCAAGGAAAATCCGTTTAATCCAAGGGTATTAGTTTGTGAATTTACCATGAATAAAACGACAGTAAATTGAAATAACGACCTTTGCAAATTGAAACGAAAATGTTTTAAAGAAAAATAAGCATATTTGCATTTATACTTTCCATATGCATACGCATATGCATATGTCTCTCTCGCTCTCTCTATCTCTCTCTCTCTTTCTCTCTCACTACATATATATATATATATATATATATATATATATATATATATATATATATATATATATATATGTATATATATATATATATATATATATATATATATATGTATGTATCTATGTATATACACATATATATATACATATATATATATATATATATATATATATATACATATATATACATATATATATATAATATATACATATATATATACATATACTACGCCAGACTGAATGCGAATGCGGATTCAAAATAATTAAGACAATGCTAGGGCGTTCTCCATAGATGAAGCGCAGTCAGACCGCCGTGAGCCCAAGAGAAGTGGGCACAGCTACTGGATCAAGAGCGGCTACAGCTGAAGAAGTTAGCACAGAGAGAGGAAAGCTTGGAAGGAGAGGAAGTTTTGGTTTGGGACACTGAATGTTTGACCATTGACAGGAAGAGGGAGAGAGGTTTCTGGCCTGATGCAGAGCAAGAAGTTGGATATTCTGAGCCTACAGGAGACCTAATGGAGGGTCAGAAAGCGAGGGAGATGGGAGAAGGGTACAAACTGTACTACTCTGGTATAGAGAACAAGAGAAATGGACTGGGTATTTTACTGAGCCCGGGGATGAAAGAGGAGATATTGCAGGTAAACAGGGAGTCGTACTATGTAATCTGGCTGAAAGTAGAGATAAAAAAGTTGATAGTGAATGTGATCTGTGGATATTCACCTCAGGTGAGTTGTAAGGAACAGGAAAAGGATGAGTTTTGGAACCAGGGTTCGCCATTGAGTCCACTTTTATTTGCCATCATCATGGATTGTATGACAAGGGAGAGACAGAGAGAGGCTCCATGGGATGTGTTGTTTGTGGATGATGTGGTTGTTAATGCAGAGACGAGAGAGGAGGCAGAGGAAAGGGTGGAGTGGTGGCGGGAAGCGGTGGAGGATCGAGCCACGAGAGTTAGCAGAGAGAAGACGGAGTCCTTGAGGGTGGCTGCAAACGGGGAAGAACAGAGGGAAGAGCAGCGAGGCTTATGCAAGGAGAAATGGTTAGAAGAGTAGAAGAGTTCAAGTGTTTGGGGTCAACGGTGCAGGCAGATGGAGGGTCAGAGAAGGAGGTAACTGAAAGAATACAAGCAGGATGGGGAGAAGATTACAGGACTGATGTGTGACAGAAGAGTACCAGAGATGGTGAGAGAGAATGTATAAGATCATGGTGAGACCTGCGGTCATGTATGGGAGGAAAACTGGCGGTTACTAGAAAACAGGAGGAGAAGATGCAAGTTGCAGAGCCAAAGATGCCGAGATGGCCCATTGGATTGACGTTGAAGAGCAGGATTGGGAACGAAAGGGTGAGTTGAGAAAGGCCGGGTTGAGGTGGTTGGGGACATTGCGTGGAGAGAGAAGAGCTACGTAGGGAATAGAGTGAGGAAGGAGGTGGTTGGGCAGAGAAGGAGGAGAAGACCAAAGGGGAGAATGAAGGACTTTAAACGCAAAGGGGTTGAAGGAGGAAGATGCAAGAGACAAAGCACTATGGAGGAAGAAAATCCGCCCTGGCGACCCCACGTGAGTGAAGCTAGAAGAATATATATATATATATATATATATATATATATATATATATATATATATATATATATATATATATACGTATATATACGGAAGATGTAATGGTGAGTAATTCCATCTATAAACACAACTGAAGATGTGACAAGGCAAGCAAGAGGCGAGTTCTCGCGAAAGATCAGTGTCACACAAAAGGTAAGGTCTTCTTCGAGGTCAGGTCACAGGTCACGAGAAGTCCAGTCAAAGGAGAGACCAGGTCTAAATAGAGAATATACCAGACATGTTGCACGATAACCTGAATATTATGCAACGACTTAATAAGTGATTGCGGTAGCAACAGAGCCACGGTACATGCGAAACGGATGAAGGATAGAACGGGTCATGACTGTTAACGTTCCCTTGTGGTACGGATGAAAAGGGAAGAGAGAGAGAGAGAGAGAGAGAGAGAGAGAGAGAGAGAGAGAGAGAGAGAAATAGAGAGAGGAGAGATAGAGAGAGAGTGAGTGAGAGAGAGATAAATAGAGAGAGAGTGAGAGGGAGAGATTAATAGAGAGAGAGAGAGAGAGAAAGAGATATATAGAAAGAGAGAGACGAAGAGGGTGTTGAAGAAATGAGAAATAAGAAAATGGCTGGGAGGAAGGGTCAGAAAAAAAAAACTCAACTCCATTTGCTATATTTAGTAATATGTTTCTCTCTGCCTCGAGAAATGTACAGAGCCAGAAATAGAGCAAGGATGACTACATTTTATTATTTCTGACTAAGCGCACAGTGGCTGAAGTTGTTTTCATTATCTTAAGTGTCATACATGGAGAGCGAATGCAGAAAGAATTACAGAAACAGGGGAGGGATTAAACAGAGATAGAGAGAGATAAAGAGGGATATAGCGAGAGAGAGAGAGAGAGAGAGAGAGAGAGAGAGAGAGAGAGAGAGAGAGAGAGAGAGAGAGAGAGAGAGAGAGAGAGAGAGAGAGAGAGAGAGAGAGAGAGAGAGAGAGAGAGAGAGAGAGGATGGAGAGAGAGAGAGAGGATGGAGAGAGAGAGAGAGGGAGAGAGAGAGAGAGAGAGAGAGAGAGAGAGAGAGAGAGAGAGAGAGAGAGAGAGAGAGAGAGAGAGAGAGAGAGCGAGAGAGAGAAGAAAGAGAGAGAGAGAAGAGTGAGGGAAGAGAGAGAGATAAGACCACAGCGAGTGAAAGGAAAATAGACCAGCGAGCGAAGTGAGTGAGCAACAGAGACAACAAACAGCGAGAGACACGAGCGAACAGACGCCATGAGAGACCGTGAGAATGCGCATGAACGAGAGTGAAACATACGTTTGGTTGGACACATTACCTTCTCGAGTCGACTGCATGAAATGTAAGCAGGAGACCCCACGTAGAAAATACTCATGAAAATATAACAACGAAACTCGTCCGTGGCATCTCAAAGTTTGTCAAGCTGTTTATTCTCATGAATGTTTTCCTGAAATTATTCACTCTCATCTATATTTACGTACGTTTGTCACAAAGATCTCTGTTCACGCCAGACTCTAAGCTTTCGCCACAGTGGTCGATGTGAGTCTGCTTGGCACACTCGAGAAACCTGTTATTAAAAATTGTAGGTAAATAAGATGCCTGGAATTTTTTACCAGCATTGAACACAATAATAATAATAAGCTGTAATTGAATATCTACAAGAGCTGTTTAACTGAGCGTGTTAAATCTCAGGAAAAATATATATTTCAGAATCAAATTTTGACGAACCGAAATGAACCTACAAAGAGAGCTGCCATTATATGAAAAACTCATTTTTCATTATAAACTAATAAAAGCGTTTTAGCACAAGAGCGCTGGCAATAACAATCTATATAAAAAATATGTGATTCAGAAAATAACACAATCTTTTCGATAAGAAAGAAGAGAAGTGAATGAAGAAGAAGGAGAAAAAGGGGGTAGAGGAGGAGGAGGAGGAGGAGAAGAGGGGGAGAGAGAAGAGACGGAGGGGGAGATGAGGGAAGAGGCGGAGGATATGGAAAAGGAAGAGGAGAAAAGGGAAGAGGAGGAGAGGGAAGAGGAGAGGAGGAGGAGAGGGAAGAGGAGGAGATGACGGTAAGAAGGAAAAGGGGGAGGAGGAGAAGTGGAAAGAGAAGTAGAGGCGGGAAGGGAATGTGGAGAAGAGAGAAGGAGGAGAATGAGCGTGTTAAAACTCAGAAAAATTAATATCTCAGAATGAAATTGTGACGAGCCGAAATGCGCCTCCAAAGAGAGCCGCCATTTTATGAAAAAATCACAATAAACTAATCAAAGCACTTAAGCACAAGCGCGCTGGCAATAACAATCTGTGTAAAAAATATAGCTAAGAAAATAATGCGATCTCTTCGATAAGAAAGAAAAAGAGAAGTAAAAGTAGAAGGAGGAGGAAAAGGAGGGAGAGGAGGAGGAGGAGGAAAAGGAGAGGAGGAGGAGGAGGAGAAGAGGGAAGAGGAGAACGAGGGGAAAAGGTAGAAGTAGGATAGAAAGGAGAAAGATAAAAAACTGGAAAAAAGGACGAGAAAGCAGAGGGAGGGTGAACACGATGAGGAGGAGGAAAATAAAAAAGGAGTAGGAGTAGGAGTAAAAAAGGAGGAGGAAGAGAACAGAATTTTAGAAGGAAAAGTAGAAACACAAGTAGTAGTAGTAATAGTAAATTATTATTAGTAGTAATAGTAGCAGTAGCATCAGAAGTAGAAGTAGTTGTTGACTGCGCGTGCACGCCCATGTTGCAGGCGCTGGTTAGGAGTGGCATGACCCCCCACCCCCTCCACCCCCACCTGTTGGTCATTGCTCACCTTGCAATGCAGTGTCCCACATGAACAAAACAAAAGAACGAACAACAGAAATCATAATCAAAGGCGCAGGAGAGCTCGCCATTAAACGCCAAATGCCGACTGCCCAATTGCAGAACGAGTGCCTCAGCGGTCTCCTTCGGCCGCTGCAACAGGGACGGCCGCACTTGCCGTCCGGTTGGCTGGAGGGAAGGTTGCATGTTCCCCAGCGCCTCACCTCGCCTCAGACTCCAGGCAAGCTCACCATTATACTCTCCCGCTGAATGGTTGAATGGTAAGTAAACCATTAAATCTGCAGTACTGTACACACTTGTTATATTCTATTCACCATTTTCATTTTCTGTCTCTTTTCTTATGATAATGATAATAATGGATTGTTGAGAATTCGTTTGATGTACTCTTTGCCTCGTTAAACTTCACATAAAGTTATTTTTTTTTCTAAGATGACAGAATTTTCCTTCTATTTTCATTCCTTTTTGTCGTTGACTTGCCCTCAGTGATTCAAAATTGAAACTTAATGCGGTTGACGAAAGGGTTACCGCAAAAAGAGTAGTAGAGGGCGAAGGAAAACTGGCGTATGATAATGACGCCAATTACTAAATAAAATACTAAGAGACGGGCCGCAGAGCACCACGTCTTCCTTCCCAGCAAAGGCAAGAAACCTCAAGGACTGATCCCATTTCCCACGTGATTACCAGGCGAATGCTTCGGATGCGGAGGCTTCCCTCATCTTTCCTTTCGTCAGTTTTCTATCTCTTACCTTTATCCAATTTGTGCGCAATGAGCGCATAGGGAAACTACAAGAGGTAGACTTCACGTTACGACGCATGGAAATTTCTCCCATTTTTCGTGTCGTCACGTCACATAAAATGTCAACATTTTACATATATATATATGTGTGTGTGTGTGTGTGTGTATGTGTGTGTGTGTGTGTGTGTGTGTATTCAAACAAAGATCGACTGAAAACGTAGCATTTTCTAACGCACAGACCGCCTTCCAGCCCCGACCCCGCATGACGGCGCATACAAATGTCACCATTTTTACGCAAGGCCGTCTCGGCGAGTGCAATCAAGCGCCAAAAGTTTAAGGCAATCTCGAGGTTCTTCTTCTACATGATGAGAGCCAGAAAAGCGGCTCAGACCAATTGGATCCGAGGCTCGGAGTCTCTGGGAGGGAGTCGCGGCTCTCGGCTCGATCCGGGGAAGCAGGAAGGGCCAGGAGGAATATAGTTATCTATTTCGTATCCATATTTAGAGCTATTTCTCTATTATCTTTTCGTGTTCTATTGTTATCTGTATGTCTCTTTAATCTTCTTTCTATTTTCTTTGAGCTGTTATTCTAGACCTCGAGCTCCATTCAGCTGAAAGAAGATAATGCAGGAGTTTCTCTCGCCTGTCTCTTCTCTCTTTTAATTCCATGTCTGTTCTTCATTTCGCCTTTGTTTCTCCTCTTTCCCCTCTATTTCTGTTTTTTTTTCTTCGTCTATGCTTTTATGCCGGAGTTGTTTTCCTTACTATATCGGCCCATATCATTGTCCTCATAAATATTACTATCATTGTCAACATTATCATTGTTACACATTAGTAGTATCATCATTATTATTACACTTATCTTCATTTCCATCCCTATCTTCGTCATCCTCATTATCATTATCATCAACATTACTATCATTAATAATCGTCATCGTCATCATCATCATCATTAATATCAATACAGATTCTTGTATCTTTATATATATTACATAATGTATACTTTTACACACACACACACACACACACACACACACAATAACATACGCATATATATATATATATATATATATATATATATATATATATATATATATATATATATATATATATATATATATCATACACTCTATTTTATTCCTATTCATTTTCTTATTTTCTATTTTCTTTTTTTCTGTCTCATTCTTCCTCTTATTCTTTTCCTTCTGTACGGTTTTCTATCTTTCCCTGAATATATTTCTAATCATTGTCACTCTTCGTCTTCTTTCTTTTTCTTTCTTTTTGTCTTCAACTGCCCTCCTCCTTTCTTCCCCCTCCTCTCCATTTTCTTTATTCTCTCCTTATCTTCCTTCTATTTTATCTATACTTTTATCCCATTTACTCCTTTCATATCCATGTCATTTCCACATCAAGCAATCCATCTCCCCACAACCCTCCCCCCCTCCCCCTCCCCTCCCCACCCCCACCCTCCCCCCCCCTCCTCCTCGCGTCACACTCA
>NW_028234439.1:932599-937599 GCF_977035675.1 Penaeus japonicus
TATCATCATTATCGATACTATTGCTGATGTTTTATTAATAGTTGATATTATTAACACCACCATTATTATCATTATCATAATCATTATCATTATCACAATCATCATTACCAATCTTATAATCACCACATGTTACTGTTATCATTACTATTAGCACTAATGCTATTTAAGTATAATTAACACAATTTTAGTAGCAGTCATTATCAAAGGAATTCCCATACAAATTACACAGCTCCTACCGAAACATGCGATTGTGCGATTTATATCTGTTCGTTCTCAAGAAAGCAAGACATTCCGCCAGCTCTCTTCGAGTCCCTTGCATTGCACCGAACGACTTCCTTCTGGTACGTGCGTGCGTGTGCGTGTGCGTGTGCGTGTGTGTGTGTGTGTGTGAGTGTGTGTGTGTGTGCGTGTCCGTGTGCGTGTGTGTGTGTGTGTGTGTGTGTGTGTGTGTGTGTGTGTGTGTGTGTGTGTGTGTGTGTGTGTGTGTGTGCGTGTGTGTGTGTGTGTGTGTGTGTGTGTGTGTGTGTGTGTGTGTGTGTGTGTGTGTGTGTGTGTGTGTGTGTGTGTGTGTGTGTGCGTGTGCGTCCGTGTCCGTGTGCGTGTGCGTGTACGTGTGTGTGCATCCCCTGGTGAGAGCAAAGGCTCTCCTCCGGCGCCCTATCAGGATTATCTTTCCTGCACAAGGACTACATGCTCGGCCATTGAACGTAATAGGATGGCAGAGTATCGGCCGGAGTCACACCAGCCGAAGGGAAATGAAAAATAGGAGTCTTTTCAAAGGCCTGCGCCCTTTGACCTTTGGGAGGATTCTGGCTCCTCGGCCCCTCGCCCTCTTCCCCTGCCTTTCTTCTTTCTCTTTCGCTTCTTCTCTCTCCCTCTTTATCCTTTTTTGTTTTCATCTCTTCCCCACTCTCTCTGTTCTTGCTTCTCGCCCTCTGCCTCTCTTTCTTTTTCTGCCTTCCATTCTTTTCTCTCTCTCCTTCTTCCCTACCTTTCTTCTCCCCTTTCTTTGATTTCTCCACTCTTCTTCTCGCTCTTTTACTGCTTTCCCTTTTCTTCTCCTCTCTCTTTCTGTTTCTTCCCTTTTCCTCCTTCTCTTTTCCCGCTAATTCCCCTCTCCCTCTCCTTCGTTTCTTGCTTCTCTTTCTCTTTCTTATCTCTCTCCTTCCTCTTTTCTTGCATCCCCCTCTCTTTTTTTCACCTCTCTCCCTCCCCCTCTTTTATTGGTTATTTTCTTTCTTTTCCCCTCTCTCCCTCTCCTTCTTTTCTCCTCTCTGCTCCCTCTCCTCTTACTCTCTTTCCTCCTCCCCCTCTTTTCTCTTCTCTTTTTCTCTGCTCTTAATACTAAGAATACGAATAACAACAACGATATCAGTAAAAATTATAACAGCAACAACAACAATACTTTTAATGCTAACAAAGGTTAATAACATCAAATATGTAGAACGATAAAAAAATAAAAATAAAAAAATAAAAAAAAATAAAAATAAAACATTTCGAAAAATGCTTCCTCATTATCCATTTTTAAAACATATTTTATAAAAGAAAAAGTTTAAACTAATTTATCTTGTCAAGAAGAAAAAAATGAAGTTAACGTCTTCATGTGAGAATGGATGGTTGGCTGGCTGGCTGGATGTAAGAATGGATGGATGGATGAATAGGTGGATGAAAGAATAAATGGGTGGTTAAATGAATGTACGGTTGTGTGGATGAATGGGTGACTATATGGATGGATGGCCGGGTGGGTGGATGAAAGGATGGATTGTTATATGGGTGGATGGGTAGTTACATGGATGGGTGAAAGGCTTTATGGGTGAGTGAGTGAAAGGATGGATAGACTGGATGGACGGTTGGTTTGTTAATAGGTTTGTTTGTAGGGTGGGTGGTTAGTGGTTGGTTGGTTGGTTGGTTGGTTGGTTAGTAGTTGGCTGGTTGATAATTTAATTTGTTTGTTAGTTAGTAGTTAGTTAGGTAGTTAGTTAGTTAGTTAGTTAGTGAGATACTAGTTGGTTGGCTGGGCGGGTAGGTGGGTAGGTTATTGGTTAGATGGAAGGAGGCATTGCATGTGCGTATCCATGTCTGCATGTACGTGTGTATGATTTTATACATAGTAAGTATCTGTGTACAGTATGTAAGCATGTATATAGCACTTATGTGTACATGTATGTATATATGTATACATATATAAGTATGTATGCGAGAGTGTGTGATACCCAAGCTGACTCCAAGAATGAATACAATCTAAGCCCTTAATGAATATGTCATATAATAGATGACACGCTTCCTAAGTTAAATTAGTACAATTAAAGTTAATGACCGAGATTGTCAAGGAAAATTATTTACCGGCATACCTTTTGCGGGTTTTATTCACTGTTCATACGCAGCGCTGCTCATTACACAAATACACACACAGTTTTATTCAGCGTGAAAGCACAGCGTCGTTCATTTTTCTTCACTGCACTAAATCACACACAATGGTCACCGACTTGTTCTGTTTTGTTTTGTGTACTGTTCATTGTCGATCTAAAATAGGCTTGTTCCTTTTTCTTGGTCAGAGTATTGTCCACCAAAATACTTCTTGTGATTGGTTTCAAGCTCTCAATATTTATTTTGAGAAAAATTGATGTCACTATTTTTTTTGCTTGCTTTTCTCTTTTTCTTCTGGTTTTACTTTTTCCCTTTCTCTCTTACTTTCTTTCTTTCTTTCTTTCTCTCTTACTTTCTTTCTTTCTCTCTCTCTCTCTCTCTCTCTCTCTCTCTCTCTCTCTCTCTCTCTCTCTCTCTCTCTCTCTCTCTTTTTCCTTCTCCTTCCCTCCCTCACTTCTTAATCCATCGAAAATTCAAAATCATCCATGGAGGAAGAGAGAAGGAGAAGAAGAAAGAGAAAGAGAGAGAGAAAGAGAGACAGAGAGAGCGTAATAATTTGTTGAATTACCGTCAAACCGCTTTCATGAAATCTCTCAGTCCAGTTCGTTTTCATCTGAGAAGTAAAGTGCATCTATATTCTTAACATATTTCCCGGACTGCAATTAAACTCCACATCAATGAACATTTTCTGATATTGATTAAAATTTCTTCTATATCACATGTACCGGTGCGCACCTATAAATATAAATCTGCGTTTGTGTTTGTGAGCTGTATATGTGGGTGGGTTGTGTTTGTGTGTGTGTGTGTGTGTCTGTGTGCGTGTGCTTGTGCGTGCGTGTGCGTGTGTGTGTGCGTATGTGTATATTTGCGGTGTGTGATATTTACTATATTCTCTAATGAAAAAAAAGAAGAAAAAAAAACAACAGACAAGCCAGACGGGAAGCCAGGCACAGTCCAAGCACCCCGCGCCCCAAGCACACTCCTACTCCACCGCTTTTGCCTAATGCAGTCGTAAAACCACGTCAAAGTTTGTTCTCATTCTTAGGAGTTGGCAACTAATCTTCAAATTGGTAAACTTTCCTAATCGTTTTCCCTTTCTTTTTGTGATTTCTTCTGTTGTTTTTATCTTTCTCTGTGATTTCAGTGCTAAATAGACTTTGATTCTGCTCTCTGGCTCTGGTTCTCTCTCTCTCTCACTCACTCACTCACTCACTCACTCACTCACTCACTCACTCACTCACTCACTCACTCACTCACTCACTCACTCACTCACTCACTCACTCACTCTCTCTCTCTCTCCTTCTCCCTCTCCCCCTCTCTCCATTTCCCTTTCCCTCTCCCTCTGTCTCCCTTCCCCTCTCCCTCTATCTCCCTTTCGCTCTCCCTCTCCCTCTCTCTCTCTCTCTCTCTCTCTCTCTCTCTCTCTCTCTCTCTCTCTCTCTCTCTCTCTCTCTCTCTCTCTCTCTCTCTCTCTCTCTCTCTCTCTCTCTCTCTCTCTCTCCTTTCTTTCTCTCTCTCCCTATCCCTCTCTCTCTATCTATCTATCTCCCTCTCCCTCGCCCTTCCCTTCTCCCCCTCCATATCTCCCTCTCCCTCTCTCCGTCTCTCCTTCTCTACCTCTCCCTCTCTCTCCCTTTCCCTCTCCCTCTTTCTCCCTTTCGCTCTTCCTCTCTCTCTCCCTTTCTCTCTCTCTCTCTCTCTCTCTCTCTCTCTCTCTCTGTCTCTCTCTCTGTCTCTGTCTCTGTCTCTGTCTCTGTCTCTTTCTCTTTCTCTCTCTCCCTCTCCCTCTCCCTCTCCCTCTCTCTCTCCCTCTCCCTCTCCCTCTCTCTCTCCCTCTCCCTCTCCTTCTCCTTCTCCTTCTCCCTCTCCCTCTCTCTCTCTCTCTCTCTCTCTCTCTCTCTCTCTCTCTCTCTCTCTCTCTCTCTCTCTCTCTCTCTATCTATCTCCCTCTCCCTTTCCCTTTTCCTCTCCCCCTCCATCTCTCCCTTTCCCTTTTCTCTCTCCTTATCCCTCTTCCTCTCCCTCTCCCTCTCCCTCTCCCTCTCCCTCTCCCTCTCCCTCTCCCTCTCCCTCTCCCTCTCTCTCTCTCTCTCCCTCTCTCCCTCTCCCTCTCCCTCTCCCTCTCCCTCTCCCTCTCCCTCTCCCTCTCTCTCTCTCCCTCTCCCTCTCCTTCTTCCTCTTTCCGTCTCTCCTTCTCTACCTCTGTCTCTCTCCTTCTCACATTCTCTTTCTCTCTCCCTCTCTCTTTCTCCTACACATTGACGCCAAAAAAGAGAAAAAAAAGAAAAAAAAACTGAAATACGATAAACAGAATTAAAACCTAGAAAACGAAAAATGCGAAAACGAAAAGTCAGTTTAAAGAAAACAAAAGAAGTGAAATCCGAATAAGTAACACGTAATTTGAAATACTGAGGTGCAACAAAGAAAAACTGAAACATAACATACGCAATATAGAAGAAAAAAAAACACGAGCAAACACGAGAGGGGAAAAACGGTAATAATAAGATATATATCTACATGCGATAAAGAAGCTCTGCAACGTAAAACACTGAAAAATGTCCGCTAAAAAATCTTGGAACACAAAGAGGAATAATCGTGATAAATAGATAATTAAACACTCTAATAAGTAAATA
>NW_028234439.1:942599-950099 GCF_977035675.1 Penaeus japonicus
ATTCCTTTCATTACGAAGACTCGCTGCAAAGTAAACTGACGAGGAAGTTTGTAAACTGACTTTAAATAATCATTACGTGACGGGAGGAGAGGAGGAGTTTAGGGAGGGGGAGGGGGAGGGGGAGGGGGAAGGGAGGGGGGGAGTAGGAGGGGCTTGAAGGAGGGATAGGGGGAGGGGGAGGGGGAGAAAGAAGGGAGGGAAGGGGAGACGAAAGGCAGGGGGAAGGAGGATGAAGAGGAGGGATAGGGTAAGGGAGGGGGGAGTAGAGAGAGAGGTGGGGAAGGAGAGAGGAAGTGACAGAGGATGAAAGAACGGAAGGAGGGAGTAAAGGAGAGGGGGAGGGAGAGGCGATGGGGAGAAGGAAAAAAGTTACGAGAAGGAAGAAAAGATGGGGAAAATAGAGAGGGGGGAGTGTAAATGAGGGAGATGAAAGCTATGGATGTGGGGGAAGAGGGGGGAGGGGGGAGGGAGGCTAAGCTTCAGATCTCAGCTTCCGTCAAAGCCTGATACAGTTCATGCATTGTGCAGGCAAAGTTGCACGCAATTAATCAGATTGATGTTGTGTAATCAACCTCATTCTATCATCACTGATATTACCATCACTGGCATCATCCTTAGCATTGCCATGACGCTATCTTTATCATCATTATTGATAAACGTTATCCCAATTATTGTAATTATCACTATTGTTATTATCATTATCATATTTTCCTTTATATTCACATATGTTGCTGTGTTCCTTGTTATCATCAAGATAATGTGTGTGTGTATTTGTGTGTGTGTTTGTGTGTGTGTGTGTTTGTGTGTGTGTGTGTGTGTGTGTGTGTGTGTGTGTGTGTGTATTTGTGTGTGTGTGTGTGTGTGTGTGTGTGTGTGTGTGTGTGTGTGTGTGTGTGTGTGTGTGTGTGTGTGTGTGTGTGTGTGTGTGTGTGTGTGTGTGCGTACATATATGTATATACATATGAACATATGTGTGCATGCTATATATATATTCAACTCCCTTCCTGAGACGAAGGCCAGCTCGCCCTCGAACGGCATCTGAACTTAATCACAAGTAAAGTGGCTGTCGGTCAGGCTTGATCTCCGTCACACTGGCGATGCTTCCCTTTCGCCAAGTTACGCTGAACCGCCCCGCTGAAATGCTAGCGTCCCAGAGGTCAAAGGTCACTTCACAGGCTGCAAGAGGAGCCAGGGGGCGTCGCACTTCTACTCGTCGTGTCTGGATCAGCCTTTTGACAGGAACCGAAGGCATTGTCACTCCAGATTTGCCGTGCCCTTTGCGTCACTGCGGAGCTCGGCAGTATGTTGCGTCTCAGTACGAATGCGAAGGAGAGGAGAGAGATATGATGAACTATGTCGATGCTACCCATCCCTTTGAACTATTGGGGAGGTAAATCGAAGCTAACGGTATTTTGGAACTATCCTCTTCTCAAATTGGGGATCCCTAAGACATGATCAAGGTGAATGACATGCTGTGACTATCCGATAGTTATATAACTCATACATGTCAAAGATAAATGTAATAACGATCCCTCAGACATGATCACGGTAAATGACATGTTGAGATTGTCCTATGATAATCAACAATCCCCCAGACATGACCACGGTAAATGACATGTTGAGATTGTCCTATGATAATCAACAATCCCCCAGACATGATCACGATAAATGACATGTTGAGATTGTCCTATGATAATCAACAATCCCTCAGACATGATCACGGTAAATGACACGTTGAGATTGTCCTATGATAATCAACAATCCCTCAGACATGATCAAGGTAAATGACACGTTGAGATTGTCCTATGATAATCAACAATCCCCCAGACATGATCACGGTAAATGACATGTTGAGATTGTCCTATGATAATCAACAATCCCTCAGACATGAGCACGGTAAATGACACGTTGAGATTGTCCTATGATAATCAACAATCCCCCAGACATGATCACGGTAAATGACACGTTGAGATTGTCCTATGATAATCAACAATCCCTCAGACATGACCACGGTAAATGACATGTTGAGATTGTCCTATGATAATCAACAATCCCTCAGACATGATCAAGGTAAATGACATGTTGAGATTGTCCTATGACAATGCAACAATCCCTCAGACATGACCACGGTAAATGACACGTTGATACCATTCTCGAAAGACCGATCCATAAACACATCCAAGGGGAAAAGTGCGTCGAGATTATCCTAGGCTGTAGCAACGATTTCAAAGACGCCATCAAGGGAAACAGTCCATCTAGACGCTCCTGCTACTAATGCATGGATTCCCGAGTCACGATACAACCTTTTCCTAGAGTTTAAGCGGCAAGTCAAGAGGGATTATCTTCAGACAAGCCCTTGCCTCTCGGGTCGACCTCTTACTATGAAGTTGATACTCTCTCAAGATCAGGTTATCGAGTTTCGCGGGCGATTCTCCCCGACCATGAGGATGCAAATGCAAGGAGGCTCCGTTTGTGCAGTGTGCAACAGACTCACGCTGACGTCACGTTCCCACAACCTCTATACGCATAATCACATATAACTTTCCATTAACTGCGATGAATATTCTGTCCTTGCAATACGGAATTGGCCCGAAAATAGTTGCCTCGCCAAACACCACCAGACCACATATTCGCAAAATGCCAAAACCTCTAAACCTTTTCAAAACACTCCCGGATACGACGAATGTTTGTCTAGTTCAACTATTGATCAGAGAGGAGTTTGCTTAATCCGCGTTAATTGTGCGGGAGAGTCGGAATGAATGTTTTGCACGAAAAGCTACTGCTGCTATTGCAACGAGCATTGCTACTATATACTATTACTATCACTGCTACTATTACTATTAGTGCTACTGCTACTAGTACTATTACTACTGTTGCAATGATTACTATTACTACTACAACTACTGCTACTATCACTACTACTACAACTATTACTAGTGCTGCTATTACGACTAGTAGTGATAGTGTTTACAACTCCTTAAGTTTTCCTACGACTTCTACATTTTCTACGGCCTCTCATCCCCTCCTCCCCCACTCCTTACCGTGCCCCTGTGCCCCCTGCCCCCTGCCCCGTGCCCCCGTGCCCCTTTTCCCTTCCTGTAAAGCGTAACTTCACGCCTATATACCCATGACTTTCCTCTATGCCAGCCATGTGAAATGAATTAGATGAAAAAAAATGAAAAAGGTGTAAGATGTGGATGTGATGAGACCAGCAGGTGAGAGAGAGAGAGTGAACGAGAGAGGTCTTTGGATTTAGCAATCAAGTACTAAGTGGTGATGGTGGTGATTGTGATGATGATGATGGTGGTGGTGGGGGTGGTGATGATGGTGTCTTTGCTTTCGTATGGGGGGGGAGGCGGGGGGGATAGAGGAGAGGGAAAGGGGGAAGGGAGAAAAGAAAGAGGAGAGGAGGAAAGAGGAAACAGTGGAGGGTAAGAGGGAAGGAGGGGAAAAAAGAAGATAGAGAGGGTGGGGGGAGGGGAAGGAGGGAGGACGAAAAATGGGAAGATAGAGGGGAGGGGAGGGGAGGGGGAAGGACAGGAAAATTAAGGAAAAAGTGAGAGGGAAAGGAATGATCAGGGAAGGTAAAGAGGAGCTAAGGAGTGGCAAGGGGGGAGAGGGGAAGAGAAAAGTGTGAGCGAGCGAGCGAGCGAGAGAGAGAGAGATAGAGAGAGAGAGAGGAGAAAGAAAGAGAGAGAGAAGGCGAAAGACCGCCATGGTAACCTGCGAGACAGCCAATAAAATCTCCCTGGGGGAAACCGCACAACCACAAAAATCAAAAGAAAAAAGAAAAAGTGAAAAAAGGCTTTCTTATTCTCGAAGCTCCTCTCTTACACATATTTCTTCCTTTTACGAGGCGTCACCTCCCTCCGAAGTTCTCTCACAGATCTGGGACGAAATGCTGGCGTCGGGAAAAGGCTTTTCGCGCTCCGGCCGAGGAAGTTTTCGTGTATCTCATGAAGTTCTTATGGGATTCTCGAATACTTTCCTAAGACGAAGAAGAAGAAGAAGAAGAGGAGGAGGAGGAAGAAGAAGAAGAAGAAGAAGAAATGGAAGATGAAGAAGAAGAAGAAGAAGAAGGAGAAGAAGAAAAGGAGAAGAAAGGGCAAAAATCAAAAGCAAAGCGACTGCTAATAAGGCTGAAAGTAATTTTCAAAGGATATGGTAAGGCAGGTCTCTCATGACAAATAAAAATTGAATGATAATAATAATAATAATGGTTGGACGCTACTTACAAGAGAATTATTGGCTCACATGTCCTCCATAATTTAGATTATTAAATGATGGTACATACATTAACACACATAAATACAAATTAACATACACAAACACACACAAGAACACACACACACTCACACACACACACACAAGCACACACATACACACACACACACACACAAACACACACATACACACACACACAAACACACACATACACAAACACACAAGCACACACACACACACACAAACACACACATACACACACACGCAAGCACACATACACACACACACACACATACACACACACACACAAAGGCGTAAACATACATATATATACTAAGACACACACACATAAAGTCACAAACATACACACATATATTTATTAAAACACACATACACACACACAAACTTATACCGATTATCACCTACCGCAGAAATCTCAGTTCATTATCATGACGTATACTCTGACTGCCATCTAGCGGCGGCAAAGGGAACTGTCAGTACTGCACCACTACTCACAGTTTACATTTTACAGTCTACAAGCCACAGACTACAGGCCCCACAGGACAGTCCGGTCTGTAGCCCACAATCCGCTGTAATCTACAGGTCACCAGGACACAGTTTACAGGTCACAGTTAATTTTTCACACAACATAGGCTACAGGCCACAGTCTGAACAGTTCGCAGTCCCGTCCTCTAACACGTTTGCATCTCTCTCTCTCTTTCTCTCCCTTTCTCTTTCTCCCTCTCCCTCTCCCACTCTCACTCTCACTCTGACTCTGACTCTCACTCTTTCTCTCTCTCTCTCTTTCTCTCCCTTTCTCTTTCTCCCTCTCTCTCTCTCTCTCTCTCTCTCTCTCTCTCAGTAACCATTTGTCTCAATATACTTGTTAAAAGTCTTTCTCTCTCTCTCTCTCTCTCTCTCTCTCTCTCTCTCTCTCTCTCTCTCTCTCTCTCTCTATCTATCTATCTATCTATCTATCTATCTATCTATCTATCCCTCTCTCTAAATCTCTCTAACTCTAACTCTCTCTCCCTCTATCTCCCTTTCTCTCCCTCTCAGTAACCTGTTTCTTGTCAAGTGTAAATAACTTTTTTTATGCAACGCAGGCTGTCGGCTGGCATTGTGGGTTTATGGCCAGCTTAATGTCATGCAATTGAGAAAAATCACCTCATTATCTGCCAATATCGGTATTTTTTATCGATAATATCATACCTTGTGAGATATGAAGAAAAGTAATACATACAAGATTATTTTTCATTTACATTTTGATACTGGGTACGTAAGTGTGTGATTATGAGTATGGCCTCGAGTGATGTAGCCTAGACCTGCTTTCATAAATGTGCTCCAGTTTCACCCTGGGAAATGCCTTTTACCGTTCGAACAGCGATAATGCTAATATTTACGAACATGAAACCAGATACTGGGTTGCAAGCGTGTTTAAAGTGCCGAACATAGGTAAACTAACATTGGTAAAATAACTATGAATAGCTTTAATGACCCAAATAGAAGATTTTCTAAAAGTATGTTCATTCAGATCAGCACTGTCTGCTTGTGGATGGGTTAGTAAACAGAATAACAAAGGGGAGATTAGGAGCGCACATAATTTCGCCGAAAGCCTTTTTTCCATGTATGTATACATACATTCACCCACACACACACACACACACACACACACACACATACATATATATATATATATATATATATATATATATATATGTATATATATATATATATATATATATATCAGCATCTCTTGTTCGCGTTGCCCAGAAGATGCAAATAAGGCGAAAAGGCCTTCGGCATATTCGTGTGTCTTCCTGTCTTTTCCTTTCGTTCACAATCCGTCTCAGCATGAATCCTTCGACCTGCGTGTGGGTGGGAGATGAGGGTTGGGGGGGAGGGGGAGGGAGGGTGGACTGGAAATAAGGGTGCAAATTCCCACCAGGTGAAAATAAGCCGACTGACGAGCGCCGGACCAGAAGGACGACGAGGCAATCATCGCAGCCCGCAGGCCACAGATCCTCTCATTGCGGTTAGCGAGTCGTTTCTCCCTCGACACTTTCCCTCACAATACGCGCCGTGCAACATACCCAGCCTGGCTTAGCATTCGCAGTGACTCACAAAGCAACCACTCTCCACCAGTTACCATATCAATGTCCCAAAATGGTACAATGACTCACAGTCGCACCTAACCCTTTCAGACTCCCATTCGCATCATTCGTATTCGCTGTTTCCGTGGCCCAAATAAAGGAAAATCACCGAGGAAGGGAAAAAAAGAGAATATTTTTGCCCCTTTATCACGGCTGCTCATAAGCAAGACAATGCAAAGCATAGTTTTAACATTTTGTTAACAATTTTCCTTTCTTAATGTTTATCGGTCTTCTCTTTTATGTCAATTAATTTCCTCTTTTTGTTCCTTTGTACAACGATATATGTTTTCTTTTATTATCGTCGTTATCACTATTATCATCAATAACACTATTATTTTCATTATTATTTTCATTCATTATCATTATCATAATCACTTTTATCATCATTATCCATACAATCGTTATCATCATTGTTATGATAATTATAATGATGATCAAAATAATAATGATAATCATTATCATTATTGTTACTATCACTATCATTATCAAATTATTACATTTTGATCCTCGTCCTCATCATTACCACTAATACTGTTTCTGCTACTACTACTGTTATTGCTAATACTATTTCTGCTACTGAAACCATCACTACCACTACTAATAATTACTAACACTATTATCATCACCATCAGTATTATTATCATCTTTATCATCCTTACTATTAGTAGAAAATTCTTATAATCTCCATCTGCTACTACAACTACCACTACTATTACTTCTACCATTGCAAATAGTACCACTATTTTTTCTTACCTCCTTCCCCCTTCCCATAACCCCCTCCTCTTCTTTGTCCCTAACCCCCTTTTCCTCCCCCCTCTTCTCCCTTCACCCTAACCCCCTCTTCCTCCTCCCTGCTCTACCTTCCCCTAAAACCCTCTTCTCCCTCCCCCATCTAACCCCCGCCCTTCCCCTTTCCTTAACCCCCTCTCCCTCCCCCACCTATTTTCCGTCGTCCCCTAATCCCCTCTCCCTCCCCCACCTACCCCCCGCCCTTTCCCCATCTCCCTCCACCATCTACCCCCCCGCCCTTCTCTCTTCTCCCTCCCCCATCTACCCCCCGCCCTTCCCCCTTCCCCTACCCCCTCCCCCACCTACCCCCTGCCCCCGCCACGGAAGGCAAATG
>NW_028234439.1:970099-972599 GCF_977035675.1 Penaeus japonicus
TATATTAAAGTATGTCTATTATATTCTCTCTCTCTCTCTCTCTCTCTCTCTCTCTATATATATATATATATATATATATATATATTATATATATATATTATATATTTATATATATATATATATATATATACATATATATATATATATATATATATATATATATATATATTATATATATATACATAATACATACATACACATGCACACACACACACACACACACACACACACACACACACACACACACACACACACACACACACACACATATATATAGAGAGAGATATATAGATAGATAGATAGATAGATAGAGTGATATAGATATAACACTCTCTTTTTCCATGTAGACTTTAAACTGAAGGTCGGGATTTCCTCTGGCGGTGATGATTGCATTTATATATATATATATATATATATATATATATATATATATATATATATATATATATATAATATATATATATATATATATTATATATATATATATAATAAATATATATATATATACATATATATATATATATATATATATATATATATATATATATATATATATATATATATATATATATATATATATACAACCATCACCGCCAGAGAGAATTCCTGGCAAATCCCTTCCTTCAGTTTAAAGTCTACATGAAAAAAGAAAGTGTTACGAGCAAACCACTTCAGAGCAATTCAACAATAGATTATACAGATACTCTTTACCATTCCAACTCACACAATGGTGCTCCAGATCCTCCCGAATGCAGCTCCCTCTGGGCGCAACCTCTCACAATACCTGACAAAGAAAGTCAAGACCTTAATTTGTGTTGCCACATCTATATGCCGGCGGCGTGTATATACAATGGGGATAATGACATAGCCTAGCTCTTAATGCTGTCTAAGTGATTTCTAGTGTTCAGAACCGCGTTTATTGATATCTACATGTATATTTTTAGGTTGTTTACGAAGAAAAAAAAAGACTATTGACGTTTGTAAATACACTATTTTCGTAGTTCATGTTTCCTCGCGGTGTTTCGGTTGTGTTTCTGAATATAGACAAGCTTTATTGTATCAGTTGATGTAAGATACTTTTAAAATAGTGTTGCATCGTTTTATGATCGATTAGATACTAAATAATATCAAATATCTTTGACCTTGTGTTTTTAGTATCTTCATAGATTTTATCTGATTTTGAAATTGTCTTTTCTTGAGTTAGTGAATTATAATCTTAAAATTAATCTGCAAATCAGTGTATAACCGATACTGTTATTATCATTACCATCAATTTCATAAATCATGTTTGCACATATAGTGTCTGGGTAAGGCCTTACTAACTAGCTCCGTGTTAGATTAATTCCATTCGCGTATTCATCGAACTTCTAAAACTGCAACAAGTCACCATAATCAGTAGAGTCAGTTACTGAATCAAACTGAAGTGATGATTGTGGTAATGACCGCCCAACTTACCCACAATTATATTTTCTGTGAGATGATTGATTTGTGATAATAATCTATGGTTGCGACTATTAGCAAAATCATCATTTTTGTTATCATCATCGTTGTTATCCTCATTACTCTTCTTATATTACTACTATTATTACTATTATCATCATCATCAATATCAACATTATAATCAAAATCATTATCATCATCATAGCTGTTATCATTATAAATATTATTATCACCATTATCATTATTAATATCATTATCATTATTACTATTATCATAATCATTACTAACAGCATCATTATCATAATCATAACTATCATCATACTACTATCATAATCATTTTCATGAATACTACTATCATCATTAGCTTTATCATCAAAGCCTTCATCACTATTATCATTCCCATACTTACCTTTCCTTATCTTGCTTTAGCTACGTCGTGTCGAGTAAAGTTTGAAAGAAAAGTCAAAAGATAATAATGATAAACCTGTTCTGTTCTCCAGGTGAACCCAAAGCACGTGTGAGGAGGCCACTTGTTCTAAGTGGATGGAGACGGTGAAGACGCGAAGAATAGTTAAGCAGAGTGGATGCTGGAGAGGAAGTGGAGAGTGCAAGGAGCTAGTAGGTGGAAGCGGAAAGTGCAGGACGGTGGTAGATGGAAGTGGAGAGAGTGTAGGAAAGAAGGAGGTGGAGGCGGAAAAGGAAGTGAAGAACTCAAGGAGCTGGAGAGTGAAAGTGGAGGTACAAGAAAGTGGTAAAGTGGAGAGTTCAGAAAGTAAGCGAGTGGAAGTGGAGAGTACAGGAAGGTGGTAGATGAAAGTGGAGAAAGAGCAGGTAGGAGGTGGATACCAAGAGAAGAAGTGGAGAGTTTACGAAGCGGTTGGGTAGAAGTGGCGAGGAGCCAAGACAACGTCTACGCAGAAAGTTGGTGGATGGAACAAGCAGTTGGTGGATGGAAGTGAACGTTGTGAAAGAAGTGGATGCTGGAAAGGAAGTGAAGAGTCCAAGATGGTGGGTGTAAGTGGAAAAAGTAGAGCTTGCTGTATGACTGAGAGAGGGTCAA
>NW_028234439.1:982676-985176 GCF_977035675.1 Penaeus japonicus
CCCATGTTCATTTGTGTATTGCTGGTTGCTGGGTTAATTGGTTAGTCAGTAGGAACACACGAAAAGGTTTGCACGGATTCTGATGGGGGGGTTGGCACGGCCTGAGGAACAGTTGATTAGATTTTGGTGGTGAACAGGATCCTTTTAAGGACCTAGAATCCAATTCCAGGATTCCAGGGTTACTAGGATCCAATTAGTGAGATTCACCATAGGAAATGGATTGACAAGGAAGATCCTTTTCTTTTCAGAATTAGCTGTCCTAGCCCTGTGTGTGTTGCTACAGTATTACGGGCATTGCTAGGGGTCTGTGCTCCCTGCGTTTGTACTATAACCTTGGGATTAGCTACCTCATTACCAAAGTTCCTCTGTTACGTTTTGTTAAAGCAGAATAACACTATAATGATAACCCAGTAATCCAATATGTTTAGTGTGTTAACACTGTAACTACAAGGCAACACTTTCATTTTGGGTTTAGAACAACGGCACATGCATATACTATTAATAGCATTTTAAACAATGCAAAACACTTACTTCATTTACGGACCATTCCAAAGCTCGACGCAAACAATAAAACTAAAAACAAATACGCAGTCTAATCGATTGACATAGGCTTATATATTAATCTTTTATCTCTAAGATAAACATAAAAATTCTAATTCATGTGTAGCTATTTCGGACAAGGTTGCCGAACTTCTTACCTTACAAGACACCTTTTTTCTTTGTTATTTCGCACCGCTTTATCTATCTATTTATCTACTCTCCTCTCACCTCCCCTTTCTTCTCTCTTCTCTCCCCTCTCCTCCTTCCCTTTCCCCTCTCCCTCTCTCCCTTTTCCCCTCTCTCTCCCCCCTTGGCCCACTTTCCCTTCCCTCCCTCCCTCTCCCCTCTCCCCCCATTCTCCCCTCTCTCCCACTTTCACCCCTCTCTCCCACTTTCACCCTATCCCCGTCTCCCCCCTCTCCCCCTTTCCCCTCTAGTCTGAAGGAAACCCTAAAGTCCAATCAGGACAACGATAGCATTTTATTTATAACAAAAAACAAACGATAACTAATGACAAAGCAATAACTATAACAAATTACAAATGTTAAAACCCGATAACGAATGACAAAAATAACACATTAGTACTTTAATCATTTAATAATTGTTATAGTAATGAAGTTAAGGGTGGGGGAGTATAACAGGTAATTATAACAGCTAATGACTGTTTGCTTTGCCTTGGCCCTTCGCGCGAAAAGCGAGTAATTGCCTGGCGATAAAATATAAACTCGGGAGTAATAATGGCTACAATTACGTTTAATGAATATGTATAGTGTGGGTGAGTGGGTGGGGGGAGGGATGGGTGCGGGTATGTGGGGGTGGGGGTGGGGGTGGGGGTGAGTGTGTGTGTGTGTGACATCATTATCATTACTATTTTTATCATTACTGCTCTTATCATCATTACAGTTATTATACTTTCTATTATCATTGTCATTATTATCTTTATCATTATTATCATTATCATAATCGTCGCTATCACTGTTAGTATTGTTATTCTTATTGCCATCATCATCATCATTATTATTACTACTGTCATATCTTATATTCACCATTATTATTATCATTATCTTTATTATCATTATTTTACTACTATTATTATTATCATTATTTTACTACTATTATTATTATCATTACCATTATTATCATCATAACTTATCTCATCATTACCATTGTTATAGCACTTCCAACAACAAATACGACAAGAACAGCAATGACACCAGCAGTGGCGACAAGAGAACCAAATACGAGAGCCAATTAAGAGAACCAAGTTAGAGAACCAAATACGAATCGAAAAGAGAACCAAATACGAGAGCCAAATAAGAGAACCAAGTTAGAGAACCAAATACGAATCGAAAAGAGAACCTAATACGAGAGCCAAATAAGAGAACCAAGTTAGAGAACCAAATACGAGAGCCAAATAAGAGAACCAAATACGAGCATCAGAGAGAGAACCAAATACGAAAGCCAATTAAGAGAACCAAGTTAGAGAACCAAATACGAATCGAAAAGAGAACCTAATACGAGAGCTAAATAAGAGAACCAAGTTAGAGAACCAAATACGAGAGCCAAATAAGAGAACCAAATACGAGCATCAGAGAGAGAACCAAATACGAAAGCCAATTAAGAGAACCAAGTTAGAGAACCAAATACGAGAGCCAAATACGAGAGCCAATTAAGAGAGCCAATTAAGAGAACCAAGTTAGAGAACCAAATACGAGAACCAAATACGAGATCTAATTAAGAGAACCAAGTTAGAAAATTAAGAGAGAGAGAAATGAGAACTAAAACCAGCAAAAACAACAACGCAATTAATATGATAAATAAAGCTCAAACCACCAACTAAATGCCTCCTTCAGAAGCCCTTGTCAACGGCACACGCAAAAGCAGCAGGAAATATGGAAGAAATATAATTATTATAATTATGTGTGTGTGCGTGTGTGTATGTGTGTGTGTGTGTGTGTAA
>NW_028234439.1:990176-997676 GCF_977035675.1 Penaeus japonicus
TTCTTGTCGATTGAGGTTGTAATGATGGTATGTGATATAATGGAGATGTAATGATGATGAGTGATGATGGGATGGTGAATGAGGAGCGGAAATGTGGCGCCTGATATTTTTCTGCGGTTGCGGAGCGAGGTGTAGGCGCGTTTCGTTGTGGGAGTGGGAGGAAATGGGCATCTTTTTTCTTCACTTTCTTTTCTCGTCATCTTCTGCTCGCGTGCTCTCAGGCGCATTTCAGCTTGCCGCGCTCGGCTCGTCTCGCGCTCATGGACTCTCCTCTCCCTCTCATCTCTCTCTCTCTCTCTCATCTCTCCCTCTCTCTCTTTCTGCTTTACTATCTATCTATCTATCGATCTCTCTCTCCCTCTCACTCGTGATGGTAATGTGATGATGGTGATGTGATGATGGTGATGGTAATGATGGTGATGTGATGATGATGGTGATGGTAATGATGATGATGTGATGATGGTGATGGTGATGAGGAAAAATGTTTGCCCTTTAATTTACTGTCCTTTTCTTTATCGTGGTCGTCTTAAGTAATTTGTTGTTTGAAATGGGCATCTTTTTTCTCACTTTCTTTCTCTCCATCTGTCTCTCTCTCTCTCTCTCTCTCTCTCTCTCTCTCTCTCTCTCTCTCTCTCTCTCTCTCTCTCTCTCTCTCTCCTCTCTCTCTCTCGCTCTCTTTATCGATCTATCGACTATCTATCTCTCCCTCTCTCTCTCTCTCTCTCTCTTCTCTCAATCTCCTCTCTCTCTCTCCCTCCTCCTCGTCCCCGTCATCTCCTCTCTCTCTCTCCTCACTATCTCTCTCTCTCTCTCTTTATCTATCTATCTATCTATCTATCTATCTATCTATCTCTCCCTCTCTCTCTCTTTCTCTTTCTTTCTTTCCCTCTCCCTCCCCCTCCCCCACTCCCTCTCCCTTCTTCTCTTATCTCGTTTCCCCCTCCTCCCCATCTCCCACTCTCCCCCCCCCTTCCATCCGCCTCCACTACCCATCCCCACTCCATCTCCCCTTCTCTCTCTCTCCCTCTTTCCCCGCTCTCTCTCTCTCTCTCTCTGCCTCTCCCTCTCTCTCTCCCTCTCCCTCTCCCTCCCCCTCTCCCTGTCTCCTCCTCTCCCTCTCTCCCCCCCTTCCCCTCCCCCACTCCCTCCCCACTCCCTCCCCCCCTCTCTCTCTCTCCCTCTTTTCCCGCTCTCTCTCTCTCTCTCTCTGCCTCTCCCTCTCCCTCTCCCTCTCCCTCTCCCTCTGCCTCTCCCTCCCTCTCCCCTCCCCCTCCACCATGCCCGCTCCCTCTTCCTTTTCCCCTCTCCCTCTCCCTCTCTCCCCCCCTCCCCCTCCCCCACTCCCTCCCCCCCCCCTCTCCCCTTCTCTCTCTCTCCCTCTTCCCCCGCTCTCTCTCTCTCTCTCTGCCTCTCCCTCTCCCTCTCCCTCTCCCTCTCCCTCTCCCTCTCCCTCCCCCTCTCCCTGTCTCCTCCTCTCCCTCTCTCCCCCCCTTCCCCTCCCCCACTCCCTCCCCACTCCCTCCCCCCCCCCCTCTCTTCGCCTCTTTCCCGCGCTCTCCTTCTCTCCTCGCTCTGGCCTCGCCCCTCCCTCTCCCTCCCCCTCTCCCTCTCCCTCTCCCTCTCCCTCTCCCTCTCCCTCTCCCTCTCCCTCTCCCTCTCCCTCCCCCTCTCCCTGTCTCCCCCCTCTCCCTGTCTCCCCCTCTCCCACTCTCCCTCTCCCTCTCCCTCTCCCTCCCCCTCTCCGTCTCCGTCTCCCATTCCCCCTCACCCTCTCCCTCTCCCTCACCCTCCCCCCCTCCCTCTCCCTCTCCCTCTCCCTCTCCCTCTCCCTCTCCCTCTCCCTCTCCCCCCCTCCCTCTCCCTCATCACATTATAACTTTACCTTTATTTCCTCATGTACATCCCCACGCTGCTACAACCCTGAGTACGAAAAAGGTCAGGTTTGTGTTATCATCAGAGTAATGGATCTTAGCGTTACGGGTAAGGAAACACGACCCAGCTGCAAAGGTCATAACATACAAACACACACGCGCGAGCATACACAGACATACATTGGCACACACACGCGTACACACGTAAACACAAGCAAATAAGCACGAGAATACATAGACACATACACACATACATATACAAAATAGGGAGAGAGAGAGAGAGAGAGGGAGAGGGAGAGGGAGAGAGAGAGAGAGAGAGAGAGAGAGAGAGAGAGAGAGAGAGAGAGAGAGAGAGAGAGAGAGAGAGAGAGAGAGAGAGAGAGAGAGAGCCAGAGAGCCAGAGAGCCAGAGAGCCAGAGAGCCAGAGCGCCAGAGCCCCAGAGCCCCAGACTGACAGACAGACAGCCAGACGGGACAGACACGCATAGAGAAAGACCGAAACAGAGGAACAAGACGTCTCCCCAGAAACAAAGCCAACAAAGCAAGCCATAATCCGCGGGAAAGCATAAGGAGTCGTTGTCATTTCCTCGGCCAATGTCCCCTGATGCAGGCCGTCGGAGCCTTCTTCGGAGCCTGCTTCGGAGGTCTCCGCGAGGCCCTTGGGTCTTCTCTTTCTCTTTTCTCTCTTGTTTGCTTTCTCTCTTTCGTTTTTCCCTTTCTCTCTCTCTCTCTCTCTCTCTCTCTCTCTCTCTCTCTCTCTCTCTCTCTCTCTCTCTCTCTCTCTCTCTCTCTCTCTCTCTCTCTCTGTCTGTCTGTCTGTCTGTCTGTCTGTCTCTCTCTCTCTCTCTCTCTATCTATCTATCTATCTATCTATCTCTATCTATCTATCTATCTATCTCTATCTACCTATCCCTCTCTCTGTCCCTCTCTCTATCCCTCTCTCTCTCCCTCTCTCTCCTTTCTCTCCTTCTCCCTCTCTCTCCTTTCTCTCCTTCTCCTCGTTCTCTCTTCTCCTCTTTCTCTTTCTTTCTTCTTCCTTTTCTCTCTTTCTCTTTGGGTGATGAGAGAGAGGGAAAAAAGAAGAGGAGAAAAGAGAGAGAATAAGGGAAACGGGAGAGAGGAGGAGGGAGATAAGAAAGAGAAACGAGAGAGGGAGAAAGAAGGGAAGGAAAGGGTAAGAGGGTTAAGGTGAGAAGGGAGGAGAGAAGCGGGCGAGGGGACAGGGGAGGGGAAGGGGAAGGGGAGAAAAAAGAAGGGTTGTGAGGGGAGACGGGAGAGAGAAGAAGAAGGGATAGAGTAAAAAAGAGGGGAGAGAGAGGGGGGGGGGCGGAAGATGGGAGACCGGATGCGAGAAGGAAATGTCCTCGCAGAGAGACAAAGGCGAGGGCGGCCGTGTCTCCGGAGGAATGGCAGGGGGAGAAGGAGGAGGAGGAGGAGGAAGGGCAGAGGGAGGGGGGAGGAGAGAAGGAGGAGGAGGAAGAGGAAGGGCAGAGGGATAAAGGAGGGGAGGAGAAAAGGAGGAGGAGGAGGAAGGAGGATAGAGGAGGAGGAGGAGAAGAAGAGGAGAGGAGGAGGAGGAGGAGGAGGGAGGAGGAGGGGAGGGAGAAGGGGAAGGGGGAGGAGGTGGAGGAGGAAGGAGGAGGAGGAGGAGGAGGAAGGGCAGAGGGAGGGGGGAGGAGAGAAGGAGGAGGAGGAAGAGGAAGGGCAGAGGGAGGGGGGAGGAGAGAAGGTGAGGGAGAGGAGGATAGAGCGCATCGAGCGGAGGGAGAGGGAGGAAGGAGAGGAGGAAAACAGGAAGTGCCGAAGAGGGAGGGGGAAGAGAAGGGGGGAATGGGGAGGAGGAGGAGGAGGAGGAAGGGCAGAGGGAGGGGGGAGGAGAGAAGGAGGAGGAGGAAGAGGAAGGGCAGAGGGAGGGGGGAGGAGAGAAGGAGGAGGAGGAGGAGGAGGAGGAGGAGGAGGAGGGGAGGAGGGGAGGAGGAGGGAGGGGAAGAGGGGGAGGGGGAGGAGGGAAGGAGGAGGAGGAGGAGGAGGAGGAGGAGAGAGGAGGAGGAGGAGGAGGAGGAGGAGGAGGGAGGAGGAGGAAAGAGGAGGAATAAAGAAGAGGAAGAAGAGGGGAAGATTAGAAGAGGTAAAGTATAGTGGTGAGAGATCGGTAGGAGGAGGACGAGGGGGATAGGAAGGATGGAAGCAGGAGGAGGAGAGGGGGGCGGTGATGAAAGGAAAAGGAAAGAGGAAAGAATGAAAAGGAAGATAAGGAAGAGGGAAAAAGGATGATAAGAAGAGTACTCTCCCATGAAAAAGGAGAGAGGAGGAAGAAGGAGACCGAAGGGGAGATATGGAAGGAAGAAGAGGGGGCGGGGCGCGGGGGGGGAGAGGAAGTGGGAGGAGAAGAGGACCAGGAAGGATGGAATGAGAGGACTTATAGCGTGAGAGGAATCTCAGACGAGGGGGAGGGGGAGGGAGGGCGGGGGGGGGATTGAGAGGGGGAGGGGGAAGGTGGGGTGGGGACGGGAGGGAGGGATTCTTCTAATTAGATATAATTTTGGGAGGGGAGGGGTGAGAGCTAGAGGAATGTGTTGGTGAGGGAAGGAAGGAGGGAGGGAGGGAGGAGGGAGAGGGAGGAGGGAGGGAAGGAGAGAGGGAGGGAGGGAGGGAGGGAGGTGTTGGGGAGGGAGGGAGGGAAGGGTGATGGGGAGGGAGGGAGGGAGAGAGAGGGAGGGGGAGGGAGGGATGGAGGGAGGGGGGGGGGGAAGGAAGGGGAGGGAGGGAGGAGGGGAAGAGAAGACACAAGAAAAAGAAGAGTAAAACAAGAGAGAGGAGAGAAGACCCAAGGTAGGGGAGAGAGTAAGAGGAGAGAGAGAGAGAGAGAAAGGGAGGGTGAGAGAAAGAGAGAGAGAGAGAGAGAGAGAGAGAGAGAGAGAGAGAGAGAGAGAGAGAGAGAGAGTGAGAGAGAGAGAGAGAGAGAGAGAGAGAGAGAGAGAGAGAGAGAGAGAGAGGCGGGAAGAGGTGGGGGAGGGGAGAGTTCAAAGGGAAGGGGCGCGGGAGGGGGAGGGGATAGCGAGGAGTGTTCATATCTGCGGGTGGGGGGAGGGTAGGGGGCCAGGTGTGTAGGGGGCCGGTGTGTAGGGGCCAGGGGAGAATAAGCAAAGGGGAGTGCGGGGTGGGGGTGGGGTGGGGGCAAGAGGGCATAGCTCACTGGAGGAGCGCAGGTGGACGGGGTGAGGGGAGAAATGAGGAGGAGGAGGAGGCGGTGGTGGTGCAGAGGGGGGGGAGGGGGAGGGGGGGGGAGACACTTGACACGCCACTTTTCGTACCCGCGGCGGCAGGAGCTCAGGTTGCTCCCCGCGAGGCCGGTATCCCAAGCGCTCCTCTAAACTGCCTTCGCCGCACGCCAGTCACGACGCGCCGGAGAGGGCCCAGCGTCGCCAGTCGCCAGTCGCCGAGACGCTGCGTCTGCATGATTGGCGACGCTGAGCCCGCGCGGCGCTCCGCCTGCATGGCAGTTCGTGTCGGTCGTGGAGTGTGACTGGAGGGGGTTTGTGCTGTGGCTGGATGGGCTGTGCTGTCTATGGACTGCGGTTGGAGCGGGTTTGTCCTGCGGTTGATTGAGTTGTGTCGTGTATGGAGTGCGGTGACAGCGGGTTTGTTCTGCGGTTGGATGGGTTTGGCGGTCGGAGTGGGTTTGTGCTGTGCGTCGACTGCTACTGTGCGTCTGAGTCAGTACTTGTGTGTGGTTACAGTCAGGCGTGTGTTTTGTTTAAGATATGTGTGTGCTTACACACGTGTCTCTATACACACACACACACATGCATGTATGTATTTTCGTTCGTCTCTGCCTCTGCATGTTTAACATCAGTGCAACATGCGAAACACCGCAAACAAGTAGCGCCCCGCTCATCGGCAGCCGAGAGAAGCAATGCTATCCGGTAGGAAATAAGATGAACCACTCGATCCTCTGCCACCGGTTGAAATAGACACTCGGCAACACACGTTCGACAAGCCAGCTATACAACACTGCTGTTATAATTTGTGCTACGCGACTTGCGTTGAAACGAGGCGCTTGTACACTAAACGTGACACCTTCAGACCGACCCTGTATGACTCTCACTGTTTGTGTCACAGCGTTTGACTGATTGATAATATCAGTTTTATCAAAGTCTGATTACACACACCCAGGAAGCCCCCACACAATACGTAATGATTCATCATTCCCTGCAACCAATAATTCATTTACATATCCACCCAACGCCCAGATTTGCTTTAGCATGGGATAAGAGTTCATTCCATAGTCATAACTGAACGCCCATGTGCTCTTAATAAAGCTATGTGTTGGTGAGTCTCTCCAAGCCTTTCCTTCCGAACTCGCGTTTCTCTTATTTCCACATGGACTGATCATGACGTCGCGAGTGGCGGGACTAGATTCTCATTACCGGTATGTAATCAAATCTTAGATAACCAATGTCCCTGACTCATCCTGGGAAGAGTGTCTGATAACTAACCGTTGTTGGTTAGAGGAGGAAAGGAAATGAGAGAGAGAGAGAGGCATAGAGATAGAAGTAAATAGACATATTGAAAGAGAGAGGCATAGAGACAGAGGTAAATAGATATATTGAACGATAGAGGCATAGAAATAGAGGTAAATAGACATATTGAAAGAGAGAGAGATTTTCTTCACATATTTTTCTTTTCTTTATTTTATGCCTCGTCTGATGAGGAATCATACTGAATTCGAAATGTTACGATTTATTATGGATTTCAGAGAGAGAGAGAGAGAGAGAGAGAGAGAGAGAGAGAGAGAGAGAGAGAGAGAGAGAGAGAGAGAGAGAGAGAGAGAGAGAGAGAGAGAGAGAGAGAGAGAGAGAGAGAGAGAGAGGATGGAGAGAGAGAGAGAGAGAGAAGAGAGGAGAGCGAGAGCGAGTGTAGAAGAGAGAGGAGAAAATTTTTGAACGTGAGAGAGAGAGAGACGAGAGATGAGAGAGAGAGAGAGAGGAAGGAAGAGAGAGAGAGAGGAGAGGATAGTGAGAGGAGGTAGAGAAGAGGAGAGAGAGGAGGAGAGTAGTAGAGAGAGAGAGATGAGATGGGAGAGAGGAGAGAGAGAGAGAGAGAGAGAGCGAGAGAGATATGTAAGAGTGAGAGGAGACGGGAACATGTAAAGATGGAGAAATGAGAGAGATCTATATTAGAGTGAGAGAGAGAGTGAGAGAGAGTTGGAGGGAAGGAGAGAGAGAAGAGAGAGAGCGAGAAGAGATAGAGAGAGAGAGAGTGAGAGAGATTGGGAGGGAGAGAGAGAGGGAGAGAGAGTGAGAGATGAGAGTGCGGAGAGGAAGAGGGAGAGAGAGAGAGAGGAGAGAGAGAGGAGAGAGGAGGAGAGAGCAGGGGAGAGAGGAGAGGAGAGAGAGAGAGATGATGAGTAGACGAGAGAGAGAGAGGAGGAGGAGAGAGAGTGAGAGAGAGAGGAAAGAGGAGAGAGATGAGAGAGAGAGGAGGAGAGAGAGAGAGAGAGAGAGAGAGGAGAGAGGAGAGAGAGGGAGAAGAGAGAGATAGCGATAAGATGAGAGGAGAGAGAGAGAGGAGGAGGGAGAGAGGGTGAGAGAGAGTGAGAGATGAGAGGGAGGAGAGATTGAGAGAG
>NW_028234439.1:1002676-1015298 GCF_977035675.1 Penaeus japonicus
TCTCTTGATACTTCGCCGGCGCAACATCTCCGAGGCCATCAGCAGGTCCTTTGCTTCTAAAATAGATATGATAAACACGTGCTGCATGAAAATAGGGGATTTAATAAGGAACAAGAAGCCGCTCACAAGCAACCCCGACGGGGCCGCACACTGCATTCCTTGCAGTATGAGCGACAAAGCTTATTACGGTGAAACAGGACGTGGTTTCAGCACCTGGATCAGCGAGCATCGAGCTGACGTCTGTCACCGCAGGACTTCCGACGCCTTGGTGGCACACGTAGATGAGGCGAGGCATCTACCGGTTGGAACCAAGCATAAGCCATCCACGAAGGATTGCATAAGCATAGAGGAAAAATCATGAAAGCTGCATATATCGCATATATATATATACATATATATATATATATATATATATATATATATATATATATATATTATATATATATCTATCAATATATATATATATATAAATATATATATATTATATTATATGTTATATATGTGTATGTATGTGTGTGTGTATATATTATATATATATATATATAATTACTATATATATATATATTTATATATAATATATATATATATATATAAGTATATAATACTTATATATATATATATATATATATATATATATATATATATATATATATATATATATATATATATATATAACACACACACACACACATATATATATTATATATATATATATATATATATATATATATATATATATATATATATATATAATATATATATAGTTTTTATTTTGTAAAGTTATTTTTTTTGTATTTTCTATTTTTTGTTATATATATATACACATATACATATATAAAATATAAGATTACTAATTGATGACTACCACCGAAACAAACGGAACGCGTCAATTACGTATCATTCCATTCAACTGTATCTTGCGTTGTCAAGATATAAAGGATCACAGTGGCAGTGGCAATAATAATGATAATAATAACAGCAATTACACTAATGATTCTTATAATGATGATGACGATGATAATAATAATATTAATAATGATATTAAAAATAATGATAATGCTGAATGTGGTTTATGGTTTATTTGTCGGATTTTGTTATTTTTTTCGGCGGTTTTTTTTTTTTATCTTTTTATTTTGTTTCGTTGGATATTTTTTTTTGTTTCTGTTTTTTTTTTTTTTTTTTTTTTTTTCGGTCGGTTATTCTCTTCTTCGGAATTCTTTTCGTTTTTAGGTATGAGGAGAATCTGTATAATAATCATTGTAATAATAATGATGATGATGATGATGAATATTTTTATTACAATTACGCCCACTTTATCTCTCCTGCTGCACTCATACTCACTCCTGTCACACACACACACACACACACTCTCTCTCTCTCTCTCTCTCTCTCTCTCTCTCTCCTTCTCCTTCTCCTTCTCCCTCTCCTTCTCCCTCTCCCTCTCCCTCTCCCTCTCTCCCTCTCCTCTCCCTCATCCCTCTTCCCTTCTCCTTCTCCTTCTCATCCTTCTCTCTCTCTCTTCTCCTCTCCTCTCACTCGCTCTCTCCCCTCCCCCTCCCCTCCGCTCTCTCCCTCTCCCCCTCTCCCTCTCCCTCTCCCCTCTCCCTCCTCCCCCCCGTCCCTCCCTCTCCCCATCCTCCATCTCTCTTCTCCTTCTTTCTCTCTCTCTCATTCTGCTCCACCTCTCGGTCTCTCTCTCTCCCTCCCTCTTCACGCCTCTCTTCGCCTCATTTCCCTCTCCCTCTCCCTCTCCTCTCCCTCTCACTCCCCTCCCGCCGGCTCTCCCTCTCTCCCCTCTTCCCTGTTTTTTTGTTTTTCTGTTTCCTGTTTGTTCCTGTTGCACATCCAAACACCCTCTTATTGCACACACACACACTCAAGCTGCACATCCAAATAATCTCTCTTGTTGAGCACACACTACTGTTGCACACTTTCAAACACTCTCCCATAGTGCACACACATTATTTTGTTACAGACTCTCAAACACTTTTTTGTTGCACACAAACTCATGTTGCACGCTCTCTTTGTTGCACACAAACTCATGTTGCACACTCTCAAACACTCTGTCTTGTTGTACACATACACACGCCCACCTTCAAGGCAAAGGGTGGGTCGATTTTTTTTTTTTTTTTTTTTTTTTTTTTTTTTTTATGACACAGCGGGCTCCACATGCCGCTGTGTGTCGTTTTTATGGGAAAATGGGCTGGACTGCGTTTTCAAAGAGTGTGTATCAATATGTGTGTGTATTTAGAGGTATGGATGTAGGGTTTTGTCGGTTTTGTTTGTCTGTTTGTTTGTGTGTGTGTGTGTGTGTATGTGTGTGTGTGTGTGTGTGTGTGTGTTTGTGTGTGTGTGTAGATGTAGGTGTGTGTATGCATATGTGTATGTATATGCGTATGCTTGTGCACTTGTGTATATGTAAGTGTGTGTGTGTCTATGTGTATGTACAAAGTTTATTTGTGTCCTCAAGCCCGTGCCTGGACATATATTTCCCTCTATGTTCACTCATACAGAAGATGTAATAATAATAATAATAATTATAATAATATTAATAATAATGATAATAATAATAATAATAATAATAATAATAATAATAACGATAATAATATTAATGCCAGTAATAACAACAATAATAATGATAATAATAACACATAACAAGAATAACTTCATATCCAAATTGACCCGACATCAATGAACAAACTCCAGCGCAACAGCATTCAAAATCTCAAAGTTCCATCATTCGAAAGTATCCCCCGGTGCAGCCATGGATGATGATTTGAAAGGTAGCAAGGAAGGTTATGGGGGTGTGGGATGGGAGTGATGATGCCATGATGGTATGATGGGAATGGAGTGGGTGAATGTAAGGAAGAACCCTCAGACACCAACGACAGATGACTGAGACAAACACGCCGATCTCAGAATTTTCCTTCTTATGCAATGTTCGGGATTGTGGGCGACCGTTCGGAAACCCTCTTCTCTCGAGGGATTTAATAAAACAGGAATACTCTCTCATTGCCATTCCACTCCTGTCTAATCTCTATGATCTAATCGCTCTTTGTATTATTTTTTTGAAATGTAATCTATAGTTGGACACTAAGTTCAGTTATGCTAAAACAAGGCTTTTGTTGTTGTTGTTGTATCAGCATGTATATTTGTAACTAGTCTCAAAATGTTTGTAACAAGTGAAAAATAAATTATAATCGAATATCGAAGAATAATTTCAATTATAAAGAATAAAACGTTTGCAACTGACACATATACATATCACGCATAATTTAAAAAACTAAATGATAATCCCTAGTTTTAATACTCGAATGATAACAAGCCAAAAATGGCTCTTTATTAAACCGTCATCTTGTTTATCTATTTTGAATTATTGGTTTACCAAAGAGACCACTTCTAGCATGATTTATTTAGTCATAACGAGTTGTTTTATTACAGAGATTGATTTTTTTTATATTAAGGACCTGGTCTCAATAATAGGTTTACTTAAGAGATCGCTTTCTACCATGATTTACCTGGTCTTTATGAGTGGTTTTACTCCAGAGGTCGTTTTCTAGTATCATTCACCTGGTCTTGATACAGGTTTATTCATTCATTTTCTTTCATCCTTTGTATTCTTTGATTTTATGCAATATAATTATCTTTATGATCCCTATAGTTGTCTAATTACAGTGATCTTTTTCAAAATTCCTTGCGTGACTTCCAAGACTACTTCATAATGATGCTTTTAAACTCTGCAAAAATTCCATCATGAGACAGAACATTCAGTCATGTCAAGAGGTCAGTGACATGTGTCTTCGACCTTAGTGTGACCTGACACTCGAGCACTCACCTGATCTTTACGAGAGACGCCCGCGTTGGCATCGTAGAGTTCTCATCATAACATTAGATGACAAAACTCACCTGGAAAAAAATGAAATGGTGTCATTATTGTGATTTGGACAAATTAATAAACACAAACACATAAAAATACACGCACGTCTAAAAACGCATTCATACATACACAAAGACACATCCGAAAGAAAACGCACATACAGCCAACACACACACAAACCGTCTATAGTGTGAATCCACACTATAGCACTGTTTGCATCCCAGTGACTCCAATAATTACTCCCAGACGATGCGTTGCTTACTCTATGTCTTCGTTTCCAAACAATGATTGCAAATTGATCTACAGTTGTATCGATAAGGCCTTATGTAGAGAATTCATAATTGAAGAATCAAATTTGGCAGGAATGCATCGATCCACTTCTCTTAATTGCAGATTCAGTCTTGCAACTGACAGGGCGATGCAAATCAATGGTTCCTCCTGTAATTGTTACATGGCAGGCAATAACAGTTGGGGATTCAAATTACTTTACTTATATAATACTCAAATAACTTTGCTTGCATTATACTCAGATGAATTTCTTTCCCTCAAATATAGATGAATTTGTTTGTATCATACACGGGAATTACTTGCATTATGATAATAAATTTGCTAATTATATCTTACAATTACCAGAGTCGTAACTAGTGATCTGCAACATGGCAAAATTTCAAAATGAAATAGATATAAATACACAATTTATGCTTGGAGCCATAATAATAATGCTTATCAAGACCTCACAAAAACTATGTGAATATAAGCATCGTTGAGTGGGAAATCGCTTCATTCCCAGCCAGGCAGCGTCGTCTTGCTGTCCTCCTGTATGATGGGCTGGCGGAAGACCCAGTCCATCGGGGCATCACATCACCCTATTATAATACATGTTTACCATAGGAGCTGGACATGATTCGTCATATTTGATTCTGAATATGAACTTTACAGAGTATACATTATTGTGATACTTAAGAATATTCATTAAGATTTCTTCTTTTTTCACTGTATATCATTTTTCATATTAGGGCAACTTGACTTAGACAAGATAATGTTGAGAACCAGTGAGATGATTGATTGCAACACGCTACCCATCCATAGAAATGAATTCGACATGAACCCATTGATCATTGTTGCGGCCACGGTGCCTTATATCCCACAGCAATAATAACAACAAGAATTGTATTCCTCAACATCATAATGATAGTAAGAGTGATAATGATCATGATAATAATCAGCATCATTCCTATCATAATCATGATGTTGATAACAACAATGATAATGATGACAACATAATATTAATAACAACATTGATGATGATAACAACGTAATAATAATAACAATAATAATGATAATAATAATATGAATAAAAATGATGACAAAATTAACAACAGTAATGCCAAAAAACAATCATAGTGCTAATAACAGCAATGATTATGATTAAAATATACAGAAATAAGTTTTATTTTGATGTCAGAAGCTGTCCTTCAAAGCGCGACGTAAATCTACACTGTCACGAGGCGGAAAAAATGTTTGCTTTGACATTTTCCTTTGATTTTTTACCTGTTTTTTTCAACTTGAGATAAAACAGTTTTTTCTTTCTTTTTTTTATGGAATGTGTCTTCTCCAGAATTATAATTAGTCCTTAGTCAAAGAGATATACGATAATTTGCTTTGATTTCTTGTTATGCGGACCGTAATTATTTTATCATTTTTCTTATACATATCTGAATATAAAGAAAACTGTAAAATGAAAATGTTTAGATGTTCAAAAAAAGAAAAAAATTTATGGTAATGTTTATGATAAAATTGTTATTTGTTTCAGAATCATTTTAAGGAATTGCGTTCTGACTGTAATCCTGAATTTTGTCACATTTCACCTGCGTATCTCTATATAATTTTTTAACACAAAGCACGGATGTGCGAGAATAAAAATCAACCATGAGAATAGGGCAAATATTCAGAATAGCACCATGTTACTAATGACAACGAAAGGGGTAGCAAAGGATTCCTCTGGACTTTCGGGAGATTTTTCGTCTACAAAATCCTACACCAACGACTCAACCTAATTGTACTTGGTATTGCTTCTAAGTAAGGAAGGGGGGGGGGGGGCTAACTGTACTTAGTATTGAGGTTAGTTCTAGGCAAGGAATGGGGGTTGGCCCCACCTAGATCCCCCCCCCCTTTTTTTCAGAGTACTTCGCGTTTTTATACCGCCACTGGCTACGTAGTACAGTTCTGAAAAAAATGACTTTGAGAGTAATCTGTTGACGTAATTAAAAATACGTTACAAAAATATTAAGACCGGTAATGAGGGGATCAACATGTTTTAGAAAAACAGATACTTGGCTTCAGAATTACGCCTTCAATTTCATTACTACTAACATTATTATCATTATGATCATTACCATCATTATTGTCATTATTATCCTCATTATGTCAGTATTGGAAGCGTTACTACACGCCCCACTTTAAGGGTTAGAATAGTGCTGTTCCAGACGTGATCCTAAGAGCATCCTAGCGAAGGATATTCCCCCGCACAGGCCTAGAAGGACCTAGCTGTTCAATCCCTCTAACTCTGGCAGGCAGATGAATATCCTGGAGTATATCCTAGTCCACAGTATATTCATTTCTGTGGCATATTCACATAAGAGTATATTAGAGATCATTCTAACGCATACTGCAGGGTAAATGTATTACTTATATGCTTTACATGCATAAAAAGTTTATAATAAATAAGATTATAATTTATCCAGGAGCATATTTGTTTGATAGTAAGTAATACTATTCTCTATCTCACAGCTAACACGAGTGTAAACCATGTCATACTCTTTATTCTAGAGCATATTGGCATAAGAGGACACTATTCATCATGGTTTAATCTACCGTATATTCGTCACAAATTCAAACTTTTATTAACCATTAGAAAATTCCTAAGTTTTCGTATCCCCATTCATGTTTATATATACTGGGATTCTGCAGTCACTTCCTTTTTGCCCCTTTTCTTTAAAGAAAAAGAGAAAAAAACATTACATATATATATAAATATATATATATTTATATATATATATGTTATATATATATATATATTATATATATATATATATAAAACATTACATACACACACACACACACACACACACACACACGCACACACACACACACTCCCACACACACACACACATATATATATATATATATATATATATATATATATATATATATATATATATATATATATATATATAAGTATTTATATATATATAGTATATATATATATATAATAAATTATATATATCTATATATATTTACATATCATATATATATACATACTATTTATATATACATCTATATATCTATATCTATCTATCTATACCATCTATCTATCTATCTATCTATCTATTATATATATATATATATATATATTATATATATATATATATATATATAATATATATATATATATGATATTTCTGTATTCCGAGATATTCAATTCTGAAAAAAAAAAAATCCTCCTTTTTTTTACTTCTTGATACTATTTTTTTTTTCTCTTTTTCTTAACCTTTTCTTAATAATCTCTCTCAATCTTTCTCTCTCTCTCTCTCTCTCTCTCTCTATCTATCTATCTCTCTTTCTCTCTCTCCTTCTCTCTCTCTCTCTTTCTCTCTCTTTCTCTCTCTCTCCCTCTCCCTCTCCCTCTCTCTCTCTTCTCTCTCTCTCTCTCTCTCTCTCTCTCTCTCTCTCTCTCTTTTGGGGGCTCTCTCTCTCTCTCTCTCTCTCTCTCTCTCTCTCTCTCTCTCTCTCTCTCTCTCTCTCTCTCTCTCTCTCTCTCTCTCTCTCTCCCTCTCCCTCTCCCTCTCTCTTAACAATTTCCAGCCAGCTCTCCCTCCAAGCAACTTCCCCAAGCAAGCACAAGCAATTTCAAGCCCAAGGGACTATAAAGTTACTTATAAATCCTCTCCCGAAATATTAAAACCAGCGCTGTCCAACCTGCCTTAAAAAAGGGAAGCAAAAATACGTTCCTCCTCGTGCATACTCTATAAACTTTATTAGTTCAATTAAGAGTATGGCTTTGGAATGACGTCCTGTTTCCCAATGTCTTATTTCTACTTATTAGGAATCCTCCAGTTGCACCGTCACTAAGTCCGTGGAATTAATAGCATTCATTTCCTAACAATGGACCCATCTCGCCATCTTGAAAAGTATTGCCAGAAAGAGACATTACGCGCGAATGCACTTCGTCCCGTTAATTTAATTCTTCGGATGAAAATTACCTCATCATTTTTTGTTTTCAAAGGGAGATTAAGCTAGCCATCGATACATTTTTTTACAATAGAAATAAGACGTGATCACTATTCATTCATTTATTTACATTGGGTGGAATGACGCGTCATTAATCCATCAATTCATTTCAAGTATGAAAAATAAATATTATGAAGAGCATTTCACTATCGCTGCATTCTAAACCATGTTTCATAATCGTAAGCATAGCAATTAAGAATAAAAAAAGAAAATAACGATGCCCTGTACCCATTTCACGTAATCAAGATATTAACCCTTTTACCATATTTGTATATATTTTTTTCAAATATTATCATCATTATCACAAATACTCTCACAATTCTATATCACTGAAAGCTTTTATATCCAGTCATATACAACCAATCTAACCATTATAATTATAATTTTCTATATCGCCACGCACAGTTTAATAATACAATCAGTATGCTAATCATTATGCATAGTATCATTATTCCAACGGCCCCCGCGTTTGTAATTAATTTCATCTGACTTAGCACAAGCACATGGCATACCACTCATCAAAGGCAGAAATGCCTTTGCAGATGAACAAGCATGCTAAAAAAATAACATGTTTTTGTTCTTTCTAATTTCTCTCTCTCTCTCTCTCTCTTTCTTTCTCTCTCTCATTTCCTTTCTCTTCTTCTCTCCCTTCTCCTTCTCTTCTTCATCCTCTCTCTCCCATCTCTGCTCTCTTCCTCCTCTCTCTATTCTCTCTCTCACTCTCCTCCTACAATACTCTCCCTCTCTCTCTCTCCCTCTCTCTCTCTCTCTCTCTTTTCTCTCTCTCTCTCTCCCTCTCTCTCTCCCTCTCCCTCCTCCTCTCTCTCCTCTTTCCTCCTTCATCTCCTCCTCTCTTCTCCCCCACTCCTCCTCTCACTCTCCCTCTCTCTCCCTTCCCCTCTCTCTCTCCCTTTCCCCCTCTCTCCTCGTTCTCCTCTTCTTCTCTCCCTCTCTCTCCCTCCTTCTCTCTCTCTCTCTCTCCTCTCTTCTCGCTCCTCTTTTCTCTCTCTCCTCCCTCTCCCACTCGGCATTCTTCCTTCTCCTTCTCCTTTTCCTTCTCCTCTCCCTTCTTCCCCTTCTTCCTCCATTTCGTCCCTCTCCCTCTCCCTCTCCCTCTCCCTCTCCTTCGACCTTCTTACCCTCTCCCCTCCCTCTCCCCTCTCCCTCCTCCCTCATTCCCTTTCTCCCTCATTCTCATTCTTATTCACATTCTTCATTCACAATCAACATTCTCCCCCTCCCTCCTTCCCTCTCCTCCCTCTTCCATTTTCCCTCTTACTCCTCTCCCTCTCCATTCCCTCTCATTTCCTCTTTCCCTCGCTTCCTTTTCCCTCTTCCTCTCCATTCCCCTCTCTCTTTCCCTCTCCCTCTCAGTCTATGTGACAGAGACGATCCTCAGGAGTCTGTTCTGAGTATTGCAATCCTTGAAATAATGAAAGTAATAAATAGTTGAATAAATAATAGCTCCAATATAAAAGATATTTTCCTATCACGTCCTGTTTTCGCCGGGGGATCTTTACATTCATAAGACTGAATTGCCGGGCTTGTAAAATCGTTAGAAAGTTCTCACACTTGAAGGGTAATGCAGGTGGAGTGTGTTAGGCCAACGCTTCAACCACCTCTGGCTTTATCCAGTAGATTGTTGCACCATTCACAGTGATAACATCTCTGACACGGTCTCTCGCTTCTCGCTTCTAGCTTCTCGCTTCTCACTTCCCTCTTCTCTTCTCTCTTCTCTTATCTTCTCTCTTTTCTTCTCTTATCTCTTTTCTTCTCTTTTCTTTTCTTTTCTTCTCTTCTCGTCTCGTCCCTTCGTTTTCTTTCTCTCTCCCTCTATCTTTACCTCAATCGTCCCCCCTCACCTTTCACTCCTTTCCCCTAACCCCCTCGCCCCTCCCCCATCACCCGTCACCCTTCACTTCTTCCCCCTCTCTCCTCTCCTCTCTCCTCTCCCCCTCTCCTCTCTCCCTTTCTTCTCCTCTCTCTCTCTCACTTTCTCTCCTTCTTCTTCTTACTTCTCTCTTCCTCTCTCCCTCTCTTCTCCTCTCTCTCTCTTTCTCTCCCTCATCTCTCTTCTCTCTTCTCTTTTTCTCTGGCTCTCTCTTCTCTCTCCTATTCTCTTCTTCATTCCTATCTCCTGTCTCTATCCTCTCCGTATTTCTCTCTTTCTCTCTTCTCTCTCCTCTCTCTTCTCTTCCTCTCTTCCTCTCTTCTCCCTCTCCTCTATCTCTCTCTCTCTCACTTCTTCTTCTCTACTTTCTCTAATCTCCTCCTCTTTTCCTCTCTCATTCCTTTCTCTCTCTCTTCTCTTCTCTCTCTTCATCTCTCTTTCTTTTCCTTCTCCTCCTCCTCTCCTCTCCCTCTACTCTCTCTGCTCTACCTCTTCTTCCCTCCTCTCCCTCCCCTCTCTCCTCTCCTCCTCTTTCCTTTCTCCTTCTACTCTTCATCCTCCTCCTCTCTGCCTCTCCCTCTCCCCTCTCCTCTCTCCTCTCTCCTCTCTCCTCCCTCCTCTCTCCTCTCTCCTCTCTCCTCTCTCCTCTCCCCTCTCCTCTCTCCTCTCTCCTCTCACTTCTCACCTCTCTCCTCTCTCCTCTCACCTCTCACCTCTCTCCTACCTCTTATCTCCTCTCTCCCCTCCCCGTCTCCCTAGAGAAACCGAGTAACATTGTGATTTCCGACTTCCTTTTCACAGCCACTAGTGAGAGTAAGTATACACATATTGCAAGCACTCACTGTATTACACACGATCTCTATTAAACACACACTATACCATACAGACACCATACAATACCCACATTAAATATAGTTAAAAATCCATGGATCCATCCATAGAGTGGGGAGTCCATTGGCTACGACACCCCGACCTGTGTCTCTTGCCTGGTACGTCAAGAAATCACGAACTTTAAATCAAATCCAATATTTCTTTTACGATACTAAAAAACGATTTAAAAAAATGTAATCATGATTATCGTAGACTAATGCCTCGGGGTAGTTTACCATTGACCTCGTAATTGGATGATTATCTTTAAATTAAATATCTATAAGTTCTTCCAATGCTAGGTTAAAAATAACTGGTCTTATCTTGGAATGAGGCTGTGAATGTAGGACCCTAACACTGTGTTTTGAAATGAGAACGCAGTGCTAGGTCGCGGGGTCATGTACGCTCGGAGTATTAGTTGCGGGTATTAATAATAGTTAGGTTTATTCGTTATCACTTCTTGTGAATATTGGTTATGTTACTTGGTGATGTTAGTTATTGATTTGTTATTCATACTAATAACAAGAAATATGGAAATTAGTAATATTTAATATTAATTATAAGTTATTAACATTTTCAGTCAGGAATGTTAGTTATAAAAAAGACAATTAGTTACGTTTCTAAACGATATATTATATAATTATTTATATTATATTATAATATGATATAAATATAATTATATATAATTATATTAATATATACATTACTTATATATGTTATATATAAATATATATATCTATATTATATATATCTATATATATATATATACGTTCTATATTGATAGATAGATAGATAGATAAGAATAGATAGATAGATAGATAGAGATATATACAGTAGATACACGATACACATACACACACACACACACACAGCATCACACACACACCACACACACACACACATACATAACATCACACACACACACACACACACAACCGACACCACGCACACCACACAACGCACACACACGCCCACACACACACACAACACACACACACACACCCACACACACACCACACACACACACACACCACACACCACACCACCCACACCCACTCCCACACACAAAACACCACAAGCCAACACACACACACACACACACACGCATAATATAAATAATATCAGTTGTGATCATTACTTTCACAAACAAACAAAGACCCAAAACAAAATATATACATAGACAAAACTAACTAAATGCATAAACACTGATTGCTTTTCGCGCCATGAAATGCTATATATCAAGATCAAGTCTTCCTGTATTTTCCCCTCAGGCTGCTTGGGTCAGGCGCCATTTTTCTATCCTCTGAAAACGTAGCTGACATTACTCATAACAACATGATTTCAATGACAACACATTTATAAGCGATATGATATTTGAATAAATACATAGTTTTACCAGCTACATATTAATAAAAGCTACACTATTTCTTGAATAGCTACATAACATGAATAGTAATAATATAATTTCAATGGTTATATTTTTGCAATAGATATTCCAATATATATGTGCATCTAATAAAGGGCTGAGATACTCTTTTATCTTCTTTTGGTACAAAAAGCTTCATCAGTCGATAGAAGCAACATCCTTCAAGTAAGTTAGTTATCGAAGGATTGCTAATTAACTTTTTTTTTCCTCCCCTAAATCTCTCCCCTCTATGGGAGTATTCTTTCATTCTATAATAGCTTATGAATCTTTG
>NW_028234439.1:1015398-1017898 GCF_977035675.1 Penaeus japonicus
TTTTTTTCGAATTCACATCAAAGTATATGTTATGCACATAATGCCCATTTCTTATTTAAATTGGATTGCAGTGTGGCTAATATTTTTGTTACATAGATAGATAGATAGAGAGATAGATAGATAGGTAGATAGCTAAATATACAGACAGATAGGAGGATGGATATAATTAAATAGATATATAAAATGTTACCCTCTTGCCTGGTTGAAAAAAAGAAAAATGATATAAAACTGTTATTGCTGCATCAATATTTCTTTTTCTTTTTATTCAAGATATCCAAAGATTATCATCGTCATTATTCCCGCCCTTATCAGAACCATCACTCGTACCAAATGCAGTATCAAACCATGGTGTCACAGCAACCATCATAATCGGTACCATCGCATATCGTATTTCCAATTAATAAAAATAATAATGATAATAATAATAATAATGATAATAATAATAATAATAATGATAATAATAATAATGATGATGATAATGATAAAACAAAATTTCAAAAAAATCCTTTTCCATCAACACTGCCCGCGTTGCCATTACATTATCAGATTTTCCCTGTTGCTTTATCAGATTCATGATATTCAAATTAACACGATTTTTTTCAGTCAACGCTCCTGTTATCAGTGTCCTTATCATCACTATCATCTCGTTTTCGTTTTGGAATGGCGGAGTGGTTGTTTGTTTTGTGTTTAGTAGTGTGTATCTTTAAAGCAATATTAAGAATGGTTCCATTATATGCCATTGTGTGAAGACTTCAAATGTTTGCAACATCCTTTCTAGTTCGTACCATCCTCCCCTTGTTGTACCATCCTTCTTTGACTATACCATTCTCCCCAACTTGTACCATCCTTTCGAGCTTGTACCTTCCCACTCAGCTTAAACCATCCTCCCAAGCCTGTACCATCTTCCCGAGCTTATACCATCCTTTCCAACTTCTTGCACCCTCTCGAACATGTACCATCTTCCCGAGGTTGTACCATCCTTCCCATCTTTACTATTCCCCTCAGCTTGTGCCATTCTCCCAAACCTGTACTTTCGCTTGTGCCATTCTCCCAAACCTGTACTTTCGCTTGTGCCATTCTCCCAAACCTGTACTTTCGCTTGTGCCATTCTCCCAAACCTGTACTCTCGCTTGTGCCATTCTCCCAAACCTGTACTTTCGCTTGTGCCATTCTCCCAAACCTGTACTTTCGCTTGTGCCATTCTCCCAAACCTGTACTTTCGCTTGTGCCATTCTCCCAAACCTGTACTCTTCGCCTTGTTGCCATTCTCCCAAACCTGTACTTTCGCTTGTGCCATTCTCCCAAACCTGTACTTTCGCTTGTGCCATTCTCCCAAACCTGTACTTTCGCTTGTGCCATTCTCCCAAACCTGTACTTTCGCTTGTGCCATTCTCCCAAACCTGTACTCTCGCTTGTGCCATTCTCCCAAACCTGTACTTTCGCTTGTGCCATTCTCCCAAACCTGTACTCTCGCTTGTGCCATTCTCCCAAACCTGTACTTTCGCTTGTGCCATTCTCCCAAACCTGTACTTTCGCTTGTGCCATTCTCCCAAACCTGTACTTTCGCTTGTGCCATTCTCCCAAACCTGTACTCTCGCTTGTGCCATTCTCCCAAACCTGTACTTTCGCTTGTGCCATTCTCCCAAACCTGTACTTTCGCTTGTGCCATTCTCCCAAACCTGTACTCTCGCTTGTACCATTCTCCCAAACCTGTACTTTCGCTTGTGCCATTCTCCCAAACCTGTACTTTCGCTTGTGCCATTCTCCCAAACCTGTACTCTCGCTTGTGCCATTCTCCCAAACCTGTACTTTCGCTTGTGCCATTCTCCCAAACCTGTACTCTCGCTTGTACCATTCTCCCAAACCTGTACTCTCGCTTGTACCATTCTCCCAAACCTGTACTCTCGCTTGTGCCATTCTCCCAAACCTGTACTCTCGCTTGTACCATTCTCCCAAACCTGTACTCTCGCTTGTGCCATTCTCCCAAACCTGTACTCTCGCTTGTACCATTCTCCCAAACCTGTACTCTCGCTTGTACCATTCTCCCAAACCTGTACTCTCGCTTGTACCATTCTCCCAAACCTGTACTCTCGCTTGTACCACCCTTCCCCGCTCGTACCTGCATGCAACATCAGCAGCTGCACAGACGGCGTTTGGCGTGCAATTGCAAGGGAGTTTCCGTGTAATTCAATCTCTGGCCTTGAAGTTCTCGTCCCCGATACAAGAAGGATTAGATTCCATGCAACAATTCTTTCTCCTTATTCTGATTTTCATTCTTATTATCATCTTGTTATGATTGTTTTATTTGTATCGTTATTAGTATTATCGTTGTTGTTATCATCATTATTATTAATATTATCACTGTTATGATTATTATTACTATAACATTATCATTGTCAGTGTTATCATTACACTTATCAGTTGTTATTATTATTAGCTTTATTATTGTCATAATCATTATCATTATTATTGTTATTATAATTATCATTATCATTATTAT
>NW_028234439.1:1067898-1087898 GCF_977035675.1 Penaeus japonicus
TTGTGATTTGAAACCAATATCAGTTTCTAGTAATGGATTGTAATGAAAAAAAACAAGATGATTAAATTGTCTATTATTACTGTTGTTGTTATTGTTGTGATCGTCGTCGTTGTTGTTGTTGTTGTTGTTCGTGGTGGTGGTGTCGTTATTGTCATAATTTTATTATCGGTATTACTATCATTATCATCATTATTGCTATACAAAATATTAATGACGGAGTATAGATACAATGAGTTAACCACGATAATTAGGCCTACATTCACAACATCAACTCACTAACAGGTAAGAAAATAGTTAGATATATTACCACAGTGCATTGTTTTGCAACAGGGATATTATTGCAACCATGATACTACCTGAAGAAATAGTTAATGACATTTTTACAGGAAGATGTAAGAATTATCAGATAAGATCATCAAATGCAATTAATATTAAAGTGATGCTACTATAATCGTCATGACAATATCGCCACTGCTTCTGTAATAAGAAATGTAACAGGTTCTTATTTCCACTGGTCAAAAATAATCATGATATTGATGATAATATTTTTTTTATGAGTAATGGGTTTGAAAATGTATGAATGACACTATTATTACCATAATTATTGAGATTACTATTATTATTATAACTGTCAATATCATCATAATCATTGACGTTTTTTCGGTATTGGTTTACATTTCACTTCGACGGACCCATCCTGAATTTTTCAAGGATAGGAAAAAATACTAATTTTTGTGAATAATTTTATACTTTTTCTTTTCTGTGTTTGCTTCGTGTATGTCTTCTTTTCCCTGTTGTTTTCCTTAGAGCTTTTTAAGAGTGTCTTATCGCTGTTATTTGTTATTTTGTGTTTTGTTATGCTGTGTTCACCTCATTGGTGGCTTATATGATTATTATCATTATTACTGTTATTGTTATCATTGTTGCTACTATTTTTTGTTGTTCCTATTACTGTTACTATTATTTTATCATTATGACTGTTATCAGGATTATTTGTAATATCGGTGTTTTTATAGATGCTGTTGCCGTCTATCATTGTTATTGCTGTTGAAGTTGTTATCATCAGATCATCATTATCATTTTTATCACAATCATTATCCTCATCATGACCAGCATCATCATCGTAAATCATACCATGAATGTCGCCAATGATTTCGCTCTGTTATCGTCATCACAATTATTATTATAAACACTATCATTGTCTTTTCCAGTCTTGTTATTGCTGATCATTATCATCATTATCATCATTAGTGTAGTAATTATGATATATTATCGAAATCATTATCAGAGTCATACATGTGATTCACATGATTGATACTATCATTAAAATCATCACTATCATTATCATCAGTTTCGCAATCGCCATTTTCTCATATTTATGAATGGATATGACAATAATAACCATAAGAAGAAAAACAATAACAATCATTCTATTAGTTTTAATGATTATCATCAAAATGGCATTGTCAATAGAACAATGACAATGACTAAAAATAATAGTAATAGTAATAGTACTATTAGTAATGATAATGATAATAGTAATAATAATGGAAAGAATGATGATCCTGGTGAAGTAGGTGAATTACGAACGCAAATACGAAACATTAACATTTTCCTCGTCCAAAATCCTATTTGGTATTTAAATGTATCCACTAACCAGATAGCCAGATACACTTTAATAATGATAATGATCATAATAATAGTGATAATGACATTGTCGCAGGGTAAGATAAAGTAAGATATTCCTTGAGGAGGACCTAGCAGAGATCTGGTCACCTACGCTATGGTGCGGGGGCTCGCTGGGCCAGTATTTTAGCTGTTATTCTTTATGGTGATTTGGACGTTTCGTAAGTAGGGGCAGGAGCCGCACAGGTCCCGTGAATGAGCCGCAGAAATTATTAATTCAGTATTAATAATCAATAGTATTAATATCAATAACGTTAATTTTAGTATTCAGTACTATCAGTGACCAGTTTTGATATTTATAATAGTAAGTGATAATGATAATCATAATAACATATGATAATAACAAATCATAATCGTACCTGGTAATAATCATGATTTTAACAATGATAGAATTATATCAGTATCGATATTAATGATATTAGAAATATCAATCAGTATTAATGATAAATCAGTATTAAAGATAAATCAGCATTGATGATAAATCAGTATTATGTTTAACTGATAAGCAGCCATTACGATCACGCAACGCAGTCCATCTTCAATATTTGAATATAAATGCACAATCAGGTGCAAACATCAGAGCGAAGGCAGGACTCCTTCATAACATGAAAATACTGAATAATTCAAGTTCAAGTGACTGAAAGCTGTTGAAGTGCAGCTTACTTTGCAACTTCAAGCCACTGAACTAATATTCTTCGAAGGCTGAAGAAAGATCTGGATGCCGAGAGGGAAAATCACAATAATCTTATAACGATGTTGAGGGTCATTGCAATTGCGATAATGAAGATTATGATAATGGTGATAATGACTATAATTATGATGGCTATAATGAAAATAATAGTAATCATTATTATCATTATCATGGATATTATTATTGTTGTTGATGCTGTTGTTATTATTATTACAGGAAATATAATGATAATAGTATTGATATTAATGATTATAATAATGATAATGCTTATCATCCCTGCTATCATCATTATTATTCTCATTACAAAAATAGTAATGGTAGTGAGGATAATGATAATAGTAATAATGATGATGATGAGGATGATGATGGTAATAATAATAATAATAATAATAACAATAATGATAAAATAACAACAATAACAATGATGATGAATAGTGATAATAACAATAACAATATTGATATGATAATAATGCTAATACTGATGATATCAATAACCATAACAATGATTATGATAAAACAAAGGAAACAAAGAAAAACCGCAGCATCACAATAAAGACCAATAAAACAGCAAGACCAATAAACCATATCTGCAACTGCAAAACGATTTCCACAAGAGCATAAGAGGTTGTAATTACGTTCGCACACACCAGCCGCCAGCTCGTTTGTTTAGCGAAAAAGAAAATCTGAATGAAAAACAATAATAATCTCACAATTCAAGATATATAATGAGCATTTCGGTCTTCATGTCGTCAGGATTACTTGATTCTGGAGAAAATATAAAAAAAAAAAACGAAAGTTTAGTTACGTATCTCGCATGGGTATTCATCCAGACCTTTTATATATTTGTCTCTGAGAATTCTGTTCGATTCGTGTAAACATGACCCCGCCCCCTAAATAGAGGAAAAAAAAGGAATTAAAATATTTGAAATAACCTGGTGATGAAACCGCTCTTCATTAGTAGAAAGTTTAATTTCGTGTTTTGGAAAGAGATACTAGTAATTTCTCGATTTTGTTTCTGGAATTATGGAGAAAAAAACAATTGAATACCTGCACAAATCTGCGGGAGCCGAGCCTGCTGTCAGTTCTGAATATTTGTAAACCATCCGTTTTCTAACTGTAAGAATAGGTTTCCGTTATTCCAGTGCATTTTTTTTCGAAGTAACAAAGATCACTCATGGTAAAAAATGTAGGGAAAAATCACGGTTTTCTGCCACAGAATCCCCGCAAAGGGCGGAAAAAATCGGTATTTTCTGGTATTCCCGGGAGAGAGAATGGACCCACAGGGAAAAAAGGGTTCAAGTCAACATCCATACTCGTTCTGAAATAAAATTTTGTAGACAGGGATATCATTTACATATAATTGGTCTTATTTACTTAGACATAAAGTGATTCTTGTAACACACTGAACGATATTAATATAATGAAATGATTACGGAATTGTAAAAGAAAAAAAAATCACTGAATTCTCATAACCCAGTAAAGCAGTTTTGGAAATATAAACACCAAGATCTTATGACAAAAAAATAAACGAATAAATCAATGAAAGAAAATGAGATCTGAATAAAGAAAAATGTTATGAAAAACTTTGTATTTCTCCCCTCGTCAGTAACTGCCGCGTAATCATACGGTCTACGCTGCTGAATTTGAGGTTCTTTTCGCAAGAGTCAAAACGGGCTTTATGTAGCAGTTCTGCGGAAATGTTGTGTGTTTATTTTATTAAACAACATTATGTTTTTATTTTATTATCTCTCTCTTCCTCTCATTCTCTGTTTGTTATCAGATTCTATCTCATTCTCTCTCTCTTTCTCTATCTCGTTCTCTTTCTTCTCTTTCTCTTTCTCTTTCTCTTTCTCTTCTCTCTCTCTCTCTCTCTCTCTCTCTCTCTCTCTCTCTCTCTCTCTCTCTCTCTCTCTCTCTCTCTCTCTCTCTCTCTCTCTCTCTCTCTCTCTCTCTCTCTCTCTCTCTCTCTCTCTCTCTCTCTCTCTCTCTCTCTCTCTCTCTCTCTCTCTCGCACAGGACGATAACAACATACAATCAAGAACATACAGATTTGCATCTCTTGAATAACTTGAGTCGAGACTTTTTCGCATTTTTCCCTTTATTATTGAGTATTTTTTATATTAGTCCTATGATTTATCCTTTACTTATATTTTTATTTCATTATCAGTGACAAAAACTATATATGCTCGTAATCGTGCACCCACTTATATCTCAAAGGTGCGTGTTGATTTTGCATTCATTATATGCGTGTGAGAAAATTGTAAAAGGCACATGTGAAGCTGATTCAACTTACATATGTAAATGAAGTGGGATTTTACGTATGAATTTCGTTGTGTGTGTGTGTGTGTGTGTGTGTGTGTGTGTGTGTGTGTGTGTGTGTGTGTGTGTGTGTGTGTGTGTGTGTGTGTGTGTGTGTGTGTGTGTGTGTGTGTGTGTGTGTGTGTGTGTGTGTGTGTGTGTGTGTGTGTGTGTGTGTGTGTGTGTGTGTGTGTGTGTGTGTGTGTGTGTGTGTGTAAATTCTTTAGTGTACCTACTTAAGGCCATTTAAGATAAAGTTGTTTTATGTAGATCACAAGAGCTACATGGTCGTAAAATACACCATCAATTTTTTTTTTACACTAAGAAGATATAAACCGCTGCTTCAATGAGTATTTTTTCTGAACAGTCATGTCAACCATGACTTACCAAAATCATTCACATGGCATGAGTACCAGAGGCGTCATTACGGACTGAATGTTGACAAATTTCACTCAAAGTTATAGGGCTTAAAAGATGAACGGAAAACAGACGGCCCTTCTGCCCTCCTATCCTTTTATAACATTTTCTTCGTGTGTTCACTTTGGTAGTCATTATCATTTTCCTTGCATTACGCCTGTGAATGTTTTTTGTCAGCTTCCAAAGCTCATCTATGTACAATAAGGTGTAATAGTTGTGAGAAATATAGAAATATCATGTGTGAAAGCTCATGGGATCCTGAGAAAGGTTCGCTATACCCGGGTCACTTTACAGATGCACGAGTGTTGACAGACTTATGAAAATTTCAAACAAGAAAGCTTATTAAAACTGTATATGCTTAGAGTATCTAAAAAATGTAACATCACATACGATGCGTCACCCGATATTAAGAAGATAGTAATTAAACATATCAATAATGCGAATCTGTCTGAGGGTATTGGCAACACGTGTGCCTTTGCATCCCACCTTCGTAAATATTTTTCTTTACAAAATTTCGGAAGTCTTTCTAAATATTTCTGTTTACGATATTTATAACAAACTTTGTAACAAAAGGAACAGGAAGGAAATTTATGAAAACAATCATGGTGATATTAGCAGCACATAGATAATGATAATAATGATGATTATTAATGACGGTAATACAACTTATAATTATAATAATTGTACTATCAGAAATGTTTGATTTTCGCGATGGTAATAATTATGATGTAATAATGTTATCAATAATGGCAATTATAAAAGTAAGAGCAAGTGCAAATATTACTATTATCGCTAGCAACAATTATTATACTGATAATGATAATAATGATAATAACAGTAACAATAATAATGATACTGATGCTAATGTTATGGTGATATTAATAAGAACAATAATAATAATAACGAAAAGAAATGATAATGATAATAGTAATACTATATATGATGCTTATAATATTGATAGAAATTAGTAACATTATTATTATTGTAATTATTATCATGTTAATTGTAATAAGAATAACAATATGTGAAAAATATTACCTACAAGCAATCTTGAATACTGCTGGATCATATACAATACACAAATGTTTTGGAATTTCCTCACATCCAGTCCTTTTGTGAATTTATGAATCAAGTCAACTTTATTACATTGTTTTTTATATTTATATATTCATACATCAGTTTACCTGTGTTTTATACTCAAACACAAGCGCGCGCGCTCTCTGTGTGTGTGTGTGTGTGTGTGTGTGTGTGTGTGTGTGTGTGTGTGTGTGTGTGTGTGTGTGTGTGTGTGTGTGTGTGTGTGTGTGTGTGTGTGTGTGTGTGTGTGTGTGTGTGTGTGTGTGTGTGTGTGTGTGTGTGTGTGTGTGTGTGTGTGTGTGTGTGTGTGTGTGTGTGTGTGTGTGTGTGTGTGTGTGTGTGTGTGTGTGTGTGTGTGTGTGAGTGAATGACAAAAAACGGCATACCCAAAATAGATTTATTGAAAGATGAAACTAGTTTCAAAATTCTCCTAATCTTTACGTTGTCAGCTTATAGATTATAAGTGAGCCGCATTTCTAGCGTAATGAAAATAAAAATATAGAACATGAATATAATACCAATGAAAATAACCTCGACAAAACGCTAGAAATGCCAGTAACTTCACGCCATGATAACACCCATAGTTTCTTTCGTCGTGTGATGCACAACAAAAGTCTCCCACAATTATCTTACAGTGTGATATAATTCATTTCACAGCTCATCTTATCTAACAATAATTATTACATTAAAAACAAAACATAAGATGCAAGTGTTCGTATAAGCGTATACCTATATACATATGCCTTTATATAAAATTTTCTTTCTCTGTATTTCAAAATGCTTCGGATCGACTTGAATGAATATACTCCCTAAATCATTTTCTATTTAGATTATTTTAATCGACATTTTCAGTGCCCTCTTATAATATCGACTTTGATCGTATTTTTTTACGAAATTTCTCTCAGACATTTCACAAAGGGAACTGTTTCATTCCACTTAATCATCATAGCAGCTTTATTTAATCGCTCAGTGATTATTTCATTCCCTTCCTTCTCTCGCGTGGTCTTGCTTAAGTCTAGATGTCTTTTCCATATGCATGAATTGATAGATAAATAGTTTGGCAGATAATGATTTACGTAGACGAACCGTCGTCCTGTCGTCTTTGATTAGTTAATGCCTTCATGCCCTGTGCTCAATAAGGATAGATATACCTTCAATAAATATAACAGTAAATTCAGATTTGATATAATGGCAGGGATTGGTATCAAAGTACAGCCAATACAGAACCATGATTTTTTACACACACAAATAAGACGAATAAATAAAGATAATGATAATATTAATAATAATTGCTCAATGTTATCATTATACATTTCGTATAAATTATCTACAACTTCGGATGGAAAAAATACTACCTGAGCTTCTCCTCCCCGTGAATGGTGTTCTATAAGCACGCGAGCACGCATACTCACTCACTCAAATACGTACGTGTGATGATACACTCAAGGTAAACTTATGCATATTTATATGATGATACTGCAATTATAACGCATAATAATGGGTATGCCTTAATGCAACAGAATCGTTTAGTTTGCTAGTGCTCAAGAGTAAAAATGCAATTTGCTATGTAGTCCATCGATCAATAAACTTTTGCATTCTTCAAATGTAAAACTAAAAGAAAAGTCATGAAACCATTTTCTGTCCCCTCTCTCTCACGCTTTAATTCTTTCTTCCCTTCACATTTTCTATTTTTTTTTTTTGGGGGGGGGGGCTAGTTTCCAGCAATATGCTATTCATTTTCCTTCCATCCTTCCAAGATGATCACAAAATTGCATATATACGAATTAGGCAGGTACAAAGATGGCCAAAATGAACCACCTATCTTATATTCTGCTATTTGTGCTACAGTACGGAATCTGCACACCAAAACAAACATGAAAATGCATATTCAAGGTCATTGAAGCCTTCGAGGAATGTGGATTATCATGTCCCTCGACTACTTATAGCGTGTTGTTATCCTATATCTGGCAGTGTTGGGATGAAGGTGTAACTTTTGGCCACCAATTTACATAAAGTTCGTGACCGTGAGTAAATGGGGGAGCATCAGACTCGTGAGCGGCTGTCAGAATTTGTGTGACGGAACGAGCGGGTTCACTACTACTTTGCACGCCGTGTTTTTTCCTATGGGAAGGGAGGGGGGGGGTCTTATCTTCTCACTATTTCGTTTAAATTGGGAGTGGGATAGAGGGGGAGGGGGAGGGGAGAGGGGAGAGGGAGAGGGAGAGGGAGAGGGAGAGGGAGAGGGAGAGGGAGAGGGAGAGGGAGAGGGAGAGGGAGAGGGAGAGGGAGAGGGAGAGGGAGAGGGAGAGGGAGAGGGAGAGGGAGAGGGAGAGGGAGAGGGAGAGGGAGAGGGAGAGGGAGAGGGAGAGGGAGAGGGAGAGGGAGAGGGAGAGGGAGAGGGAGAGAGCGAGAGAGCGAGAGAGCGAGAGAGCGAGAGGAGGGGCGAGAGGAGGGGGAAAAGGTGAGGGAGAAGGAGGAGAGAAGGAGAAGGAGGAGGAGGAGGAGAAGAGAGGGAAATGGAGAGGAAGGAGAGGGAGGAGGAGGAGAGAGAAAGAGAAAGAGGAGTGGGAGAGGATGAGAGGGAGAGGGAGGAGTGGGAGTGGAGGATGGAAAGGGAGGAGAGAAGAATAAAAAATTAAACGGCTGACATAGATGTAAAAACGTTTCTACCCAACAGAGAAGGATGTAACAAAGTGAAAGTACTTCGTCTTTAAAGTAATTTACTTAAGCATGTAAATTGTTGCTAACCATACATATTTCTCCTAGATTCATATTCCAGAATTGATTACAAAAGATGAGAAATTATATCAGATATAGACTACATAACTCTTCAGATGAGATCAGTATTCATCATTCATTTGTTCACGCACATCAAGATTAAACAATCTTCCTGCAGCAAGTGTCTGTGTAAGAAGCCTGTGCATGAGTATGGGTTGCAATTCATTTATCTATAGGCTCTGTATTAAGAGTGGAGTCATTGGTGAAGCTGAATGAAGGTGACATGATTCTAAATGAGGTCACAGCTGTCTGGAAATGCCGACTTTCTCATTAAATAAACTCAAGCTTGTTGTACCATGTATTTTCTGACAAGTTTTTCTCTTTTGTTGTAAAATTCAAAGTCACATCTGTTTAAAGTGAAGCATCCATAGCATAGATAAAGATACTAGTGGAAAATATCTATCAACCATGAGTGTAAATAGAAGTCTGAAAGGTAAAAGCAACACTGACAATGCTTAACAACTGACGACATATTCCGATCAAGTCAGGCAAGGCAAAGGATAGGCCAAAGTGTAGGTCTTTCTGAAGGCATTAAATACCTTTTAATTTTGGAGCTTGAATGAACTGATATACACTACCTACACAAAAAAATATACAAATCACTTTGATCAATGCAACACTTATTTTTAGATGAAACAAATTAGTCATTTTAATCTTTCACTTCCAAAAGTCTCATACATCTTGAATCTAGTTCCTTCCTTCTAGAATAAAAAAAAAGTAATATGACACACACACAAATGATACGGTCTTCTGACAACAGGTATATATAAAATTACACAGAAATGCAATAAGGCCTGATTAAGTGCACATCTGTGCAATAAGATTCTTTTATCTTGTGGATGTGAATTTAAAACTTTTTATACATCTAAGGTTTTATTTATGTACTAATCCATATTTCTTCCTAGAATCTCTAGATCAATTTCTCCTATTAGCTCACATTTTGATACGCACTCTGTCATGGAATCAATCTATGAAGTATTTACATATTCAATATATCCTCTTGTATCTCTTCAATTTCTATATCCACCTCACACAAATCACTCTTAGTCTCAACAAGATCTACTGAATTTCCCTTCCTTCCTGCAAAACTTTAAGTAAAATAGCATCACACTCAGTATCTGTACTGAGTGTACTAATACCACATTAAAAATATTCTGATATTCTTTCTATTCATTCAAGGCATATAACCAAATATCAAATTTAATACATCCACTCAATTGAACACAATCTATTGAATCAAATAAAATCTACTGAAATATAGACAGTTGTTTCATACTCTCTCAAAAATATAGCCCTTTTATCTTTTCGACTAATGGCAAAATCTCATGACAAGACATAACCACAAAATCCTTTCATAATATTCCTACTACAAAACTGCAGCTTATAACGGCAATTTACTTCCCACTTACTCACTTACAACACAAAAACACCCATACAAATATGTAAAACCATATAAAGGTTACATCACAATCAACTGATCTTTCACTGGATAAAAATCAAACACAAGACTTATTAACTATAAATTTATTAGCGGCTTCATGAACAAACTCCAATCGTTTAACCATACACACATGGGAATGTAAATTAATTCTTATCCTTCAAAATAATATTGCTCCTTTGATGAACTTTCCACAGGATTGTAAAACTTCTTGCTTCATTTAGAGAGAAAAAAAAAATCAACACCTATTCGTCCCTTGTTAACCAATGAAGTTGACGGTAACCAGGTGAAGGATGATGTGTGCAAAAATGAAGTCTGCAAAGCCTCTTTCTGGGGAGATGCCAACAAACTGCATTTTGTTCTGTGGGTTAGCCTGCAGTCTTAAGCTCACTGTGGAAGAATTGAAATATGGCAAATAATGATAAATTAATCAACAATAAATTAATAATAATAATAAAAATAATGACACTACTAATACAATACTAATACTAATAATAACAATGCCAATAACAATAATAACAAGAAGGATAATGACAACAATAGCAAGAAATTAAATCAATAATAATTCGTACTACCTATCTCACAGTAAGACAGGTAACAAGTCAAAAGAAATGGAAAAAGCTAGCAGTAAACACACCAGGATGACTTACCTCCTAAAACAAAGCAGCCAACGGTACTGATGAACCCAGACAGGAAGGAATTGAAGGGGAAAGTTCCAACAAGGCAGCAATACACAAACTGGATGATCCCAGTCAAGAGAATGTAGAAGAGGTAGGCATCGACGATCTTCAATTTCTTGGGAGTTTTCTTCATGTACTCATCATAGAAGTTTCTCACGACCACCAATAGAGAAGTTGAAGACATGGTTGGTTTCTGGAAAGGGTTAACAAATTTAGAAAGAAATCTAAACTTGACAAAGGATTGTGTACCCTTTAAATTTTTTTTACCCTTTTAGATTAGACAACATATAATAATCTAAAGTTCTAATATTAAGAATGCATAAAAGAATCAGTCAGATCACCATTTTAACCCATAAAAAAAAACAAAATCTGACAATTGCCATCCTCATAAATGTGCACCCAAATAGATAATAGAATTCAAATGTGATGAAGTCAAACTTCAAATCATCAATACTAGAAATACCGAAAATAGAACAATTTGAGCAAAAAGAATGGCATTTTTGGGGGGTGGGGGGATCCTGTCCTTTGAGCACATGGAGATCTGAACTTTGTTGCCGTTTTGGGGTTAATTAAGTATATATGACTAACTAGTGATAGATTGATGTTAGTGAAGGGTAGTAATAAATGCACTGTTAATATTCATAGAAACACAAGACGTTAAAAAGACACTATAAACAGCATATTACAATTCTATCAGTTGACAGTTACTTTCTTAACCCATTCATGACGGATGACATCCTATCGCGTTATGATCTCTCCCCCTAAATACACATTTTACATAGTTATATATGTATATAATCATTGCAGCTGCATTTGTATAGACACATTGTTCTTGACTTGTCAAAAAAGTTTAATGCCTCTCAGCATCCTGTAGAACTGGGTGGGTGAAAAGCAGCACTCCAAGAGGCGTAGCGCGGCACCTTGCCTGGAGAGATCTCTCACGTAGAGGTTGCGTGCACTTGTTATCTTAGGCAAATAATCAGCCCATCCTGAATACTATATAGTATTCATTTTAAATGGCAATGCCTATTTTCCCAATATTCTTTGCTTACCAAAATCATTCAAAGGCCTTGCTAATTAACACAATTATTCTTACTTTTACTCCATTATTACCTTTACAGCATAATCTTATCAGCCAGCTCCTTTAAAAACCTGGTAATTTACACAGACAGCAATACCAGGAAGAGTTTAAAGGGGTAAATGAACTTGATTAAATGTAATTCTAGTGGCATCTGTTAGTTTACAAAGTAAATCTTAAATTCAATAAGGAACCATTAACCAATTGTGGACAGGTGGCAACACATTGATGTCATGAGCATTTCAACCAGAAGACAGAGGCATTAACGTGTTTCCAGGAATTTGGAGACAAAGAGCAAGTCTCCTATGTTCCATCAACCCTCATATCTAAAATCTTGTAGCACCCTAGAGTACTGCCAAAAACAACCTAGGGAGCAGCAGTGACCACTTTGAGAGCCACAGTTATAAACCTTTCAATTGGTATTATTCATTTCCAAAGTACTTATCAACTGTGTTAAAGCAAAAATGTTAAGACTAATAAGTACACAGTGGATGGTACCCTTTATGTACTTGCGTACTTACACTGAGTACCAGCCAAGGGGGTTAATTTAACAATATTTTCATACTACAGGGTTCCATATTTCTCATTTACAGCAGAGGTTGCTTTAGGACTCTGGCAGGCATCTGAAAAGTTGCATATGTATTGGGCTTGTGCATACTGGCTTTGTATATTACATACACACCCTTGTCCTGCCTTCATTTCAGGTTTTAGAGCATCACTGATGCTCGTTTCTTCATTTTACACTACTAACTTAACCTACAGGCAAGGCAATCATAACATGTCATGCATAGCTTTTTATATGGAAGTGGTGTTATAATTCACCTTTCCTTCATTGTTTTTTATATATGTTTGGATAAAAGAGAAATAAAACTGTATATATTTATGTGTAACAGCAATGGCCAAAGATTAGTACGACATACAATTTGAAGTTTAAGTGTAGTCACATTCTGTAGAGACCTTGTCAGTGCCCTTGGTAAAACTTACTATCCCTTAGGCAACTTAATTGATGGCATGTGGCAATAACCTTGGATTATGAAGATCTGCAAGACACTTTTTTCAAGAATACCACAAACATAATAAAGCTCAACACTCCTTTGCAGCAGGCTGGCCATCATGCATAGAGAGAGTGTGTGTAGTAAATGTAAATCAGAGTTCAGTTACTTTGTTTATGTTTGTCTATATTTTCTTAAAAGCAATCATTGTTCATGATTAAGACATCTCTGAACTGCGTTGATTGGACTAGTGAGCAGCTGATATGAGTGTCAGGCCTGCAACATTCTAAAGTAAAGTGCCCAATACCAGACTGAGTGCAAGACTAAAAACGTCAATTGAATCTAATTCTAGTTTTACCGTTTTTAACCACACTAACATCTAGTCTTGCAATTATTTATTACAGATCTATCTGATCTCAATAACTAGAATCTACCAAGAATCTTGAAAAATAACAGTATCATTCAATTTCAATTGTATCCTATGGCTAGATTGCAGAATAGGCAGTTCTTATGAGATCTTCCATGTGCATGAGTAAAATATCAAGTATACCAGTGTGCAATTAATCATTTTAAGTAGGCACATTAGATATGAAGACATTCTGATTTGATGTGGCAAAAATATTTTCTTTCCTATTGCAAGTATCAATTTTTTGTGATATATAAAGAATCTTAAACAAAACACAACAAAACTCCAAGTCTGCAACACATTTGTGTTTCTCAACTCTTCTAAGACATGACCACATCTTAAGATGTTTAGCCTAGGGTCGACGTAAGTGACATGGAAACATCTTAACCCTCTCTGGACGGGTGGTACACTTCTGTACCGCTCATTCAAAAGCCCAGTGGCCGGGCGGCACAGTATTGTGCCAGCCATTTAATTGATTTAGGCCTAAGCGCTCGAAAGCCCCGGCATTGTGACATTCAAGGCTGGAATGCCCCCATCGTGAGTGGGTTAATATGTTCCAGCAAGCATGCATGCATACTCACTCTCTCTCTCTCTCTCTCTTTTTCCTTGAGCATACTACTAAATAGAAAGATAAAGCAATGATACAGTGATCACAAAACTAATGACAAAAAGTAATCATACAAAGATGAAAGAACTGGATATATATAAATGTAAAATTATTATAAACTGAAACACAAACTTCAAAAACAAATATAAAGTATGTGGTGATGACAAATGGCCTGGTTTTGCATGTATGTCCGGCAACACACCAACAGTATTGCCCACAAGCAATCCCACCCCATGAAACATGGCCACCCAAAGGGGTTTAATGACAAATACAGGGCCCATAGCAGAAGGGTTAACCTAGGGGGATGCAAGTTATTTTCAGGGAGGAAGCAAACACAAGAAGTAAAGCAGGGAAGGTCTCTAATTATTTGTAATTATTAATATCAACTTTAGCTGACTCATACACACTAAGAGAATACAAATATAAAAATAATAGAATAGAATATTTAAAAATAATAAAAATTTAGAAGATTGGTTGAAGATCTCTGGGAGGAGTAGGGGGACATGGAAGGAAGGTTACATGCCACTGTATTACATGAAGTCAATAGTTATCAGTGATAGCAATCACTATAGCACCAAAGTGAACAAGCTGATCAAGCTCACAGAAATTATGTGAAACAATTTCTGGGAGAATTTCTCAGTTGTGCACTTTCAATATTCTGCAGTTCAATTCAAAGGTACAATTTTATTGAATATTCAGTATGGTTAATTAGATCAGAACCACAATTCTTGTGAAAACAAATACAAGTATATTTCTGAAAGGTACCATATTACTCCATATCAAAATATTGGTATCAATGGACTTGTCTCACCCTCTATTATTCATAATATTAATATTACCCACAATCCCCCATACCTCACATTGTGTCCCCTAATAGGTGGAAAGGACACAAGGTATATTGAGGAAATTGCAGAGTAAAACCCAAATAATCTTAAATAAATTGCATTTATATATACAACAAATTACCCATTTGTGCCCCCTGTAACCTAACCACACCCTGGAACACAAATATCCTCTACAAATTCACTGCAGGATAGGGCACAGGACACAAACCAGTCATTACTAACCTGTGAGGGGCACTAGAGGCTGCCTGATGCAGCTGGGTGGAGGGAGGGAGGGAGCCTATACCGGTGGGTATACAGATGCCGCAGCACAGAGAAAGTGGTGGAGGCGTATGTTATGGTCCTCAAAGTGCATCAAGAACATGGACCGTGCAAGGTACTTTACAAGGTGCTTCTTCCTGTGGCCACACAGGGGTACCTTTCGTTTTGCCTCCTTCCACTGCCGCTCAATGTTGAGCAATTCGGCCAGCTTGTCAGGATCTATAAACTGGTAAGTTTGGTTGACAGTCAGATGGTTGTACTCCTCTTGGGAGAGACAGTTGTAGATCTTCCAGCAGTCAAAGATGATGATTGACCCCGGGGCAATCCTTTCCTTGATTACTGCAAGAAGAGCGTCACTGGTCCGATCTGCTATAGCAGGGGCGGGCAACCTCCGGCCCGCGGGCCAAATCCGGCCCGCGATGCAAAATATGCTGGCCCGCGATGCAAAATATGCTTTACATTGTATTTTGGCCCGCGAGAGTCGAGCTGCTTTTACCATCTGGCCCGCAACCATTGAATCTGGCCCGCCACCTACACTCTCTGCACGGTAGCAAATATATCCTCACACCTCTGTCAGTCCCATCAGTCAGCAAAGCAGGGTTCTTAGCCTTATGTATGGAGGTGGTGGTGGTGACGGCAGTGTTGGTGTTGGTGGTGGTGTGGTGGTGGTGATAGTAATGGTGATGGTGGAGGTGGTGGTGGTGACGGCGGTGAAGGTGTTGGTGGTGGTGGATACATGTTCATTTGTAATGATTAGCTACTCAGCTACTGTGTTATTATAATTATATCGAGTCAATTTACCTAACTGTGGACTCGTTGAGCAATTTAAGCAATTATATACCAAATAGGCTGCTTAGTAGCCGTTGTTCATTTGTTTATGATTTCATATTGATTTATTTTTCGCCATGAAAGGAAAGAGTTATTTTTATCACATATAAAAGGAATAGTTTGCTTCTTGTAAAACATAAATGATTAGTTTTATATGTTATTCACGAAAATAAAGTATGTATTGTATGCTGGGAATTTCACTTGACCTGTGGCCCGCTACCTTATCATAATAATCTCATCTGGCCCACGGCATGAAAAGGTTGCCCGACTCTGTGCTACAGGAACAAGGAAAAGGTTGCGTGTCTCCCTGCAGATCCCCCCGTAGCCCCACTGACCATCAACCACTCTTCCTACATTGTACTTCGAGCGCCAGAACTTGCTTTCAATTATCTCTACAATCCTTCCGGGGCCACCGATAACACCCTGCTGCTCAAGGGCCCAGTGAACCATTACCTCCTGACAAAAAGTCGACCAGTCGGTAATGGTCTTGAGCTCCAGGCCCAACTCATGCTGTATAAGTCGGACTGTGAAGTACTCACGAATGAAGTAATTCACAAAGACCAGCAGGGTATTAACATCAAGGTGGGCACGCTTGAAGATGGAACCATTTAACAACGAGACGTGCCAGCCACACCGCTGCTTCTTCTGTTTCCTGGTCGACACAGTCTTATCGCAGCGGAGCTGTTTCCGCCGCAGATCAACTCTTGATGGCTGCCCACAGCGTTCACAGTCCTTTTGCCAGTGCAGTAGACCATGAGTGTACCAGACTTCCAAGAGTGCATCAGGGTTACTGCACTTCTCACGGATGAATTCATAGATCGACCAGGAGCACCCCTCACACAGAGCCATTTTGACAGTAACTGAGGTCAGGCTGGCACTCAACGTGCTGCAAGTGATTACTGTCTCTGTACCTGTGGACCCCGTTTCACATATCTTCCTCAGGATACGTTACTAATACCAATAGTGATCTCTCCACAAAATAAACGGCATCCTAAAAGTTATTGTAATGGTGAAGTATTCTGTCATCTACTGAGAGCCATTACAGGGGTGTGCAGCATGTGAGAAGCCTTCCAGTCCACACTCCTTCACTGGCTGCTGTCTGTGTACACTGGAGTCATCAAGGCCAGAAATTAGTATTTTTCAATAATAGGTCAACAACATAAATCCCATCAACATTGGTATCGATGGATTCCTTGTGATGTCTAATGTACATTTATGGTATTTTTAGTCAGCGCTACTAAGGAATAGTGGAGAGGGCATGAAGTATCTAAGGGAAATTGGGGGATAAAATTGATAAACATTCAACATGAGTGTGGTTACTCTGTGCAGTTTATAGTATTGTCATTATCATTATACATATCTCCCATATGTACAGATTGCTAGCAATTTCAACAATTCATATCGTAAATATATACTGGTTGCCCTGATAGCTATAGTTATAATACGGTTAGTAGACATCAATACCAATTTCAATTGGTCATTTACCAATTTTACCACACAATATCAATCTGCAAAATAGAAATCACAAGGAATTAATTGATACAAGTTTTGATTGGATTTATGAGATGGACGTATTACAGAACATTATCAAAATGTTGTATGCGTTGTACAAGGAACAGAGCCCCTGCATTTTTGTTGGCTCAGCTTTGTGTACACCTTTATTATGAGGACTATGTTCCATCCTACCATATATATATGGGGAATAATTGTTTCCCAAAGGGGGGGAGGGTTTAACCCGTTCCCGACAGGACCATTTCGGCTTAAAAAGACCAAAATTCCAGGACTTTCGAACGCATAAGCCTAATGCATCGGGATTCTCGGCCGCACTGGCCGCAAGCCAGCACTGTACGCTGGTTCCTCCCGCGCGCCAGGCTGGACAAAATAACGCGTCCCCAGCGTGTGACCCAAAAACCACTAGATGTGATATCTAGTCACCCGTCATTAACAGGTTAAGGACCCTTAGATGGACAGCCCAATTATAACAATGTTCATTATTATTTGGACAGACTGCAAGCTAGACTTTTCAAAACAGTTTCAAGCTGGTTATCATATTATGAAGATGTGTGTGTGTTTGCAGTATAGGTTCCTGTGCATGATATACATTGGCAATATGGGATACACACTCATGATGTTATCAAAAGGTTTACTGCCAACAAAAGAACCAAACCATGCTCTATCTTGCCAGAATTAATGTAGAGGATATCTGTTGACCTTTACACTGTAGCACAGAGGCAAAGATGATCATTGTGCATATGGTATGCAACATCGGTGAGTAAATTGTAAAGTAACTACATTATCTGCATTACTAAATATGGTAGACAGTATATATGCACCAAATTTTGTATGATTTATGCCTCTCCCAATCCAAACACCCCCATTTTGCATGGGTTCCCTAAACCTGTTGGATATAGAGGGGGTTGGGAAAAATGACCAAAATAAAACAAACACATGGGATTCACTCTAATCACAACTAAATCAAGTGATCAATACAAATTTTGTTGGTGAAAAACATTTACCATCAATGAAGATTACCCAAATGTGGCATATAATAGTGCAATTTGCGTATTTTTCTTCTTATTCAACCCCCCAATTCCCAGATCTCTTTCATGCTCTCTCCCCTGCCACCGGGACCCAGATCGCGGGGACTGGGGGGAATGACGGGGAATCGCGGATATCATCAATTAAATATGGATAGTAGAGGGTGAGAGAAATCCATTGACACCAATACCATGGTACTTACATTTACCATACACTATGACAAGATATGATATTCTTGTTTTATTCTCTCACAATATTTAAAACACCCAGAAGCAATAACACTAAACAGACCTACAAAATTACATTCCTCATTTACAAACCTTGACACTACACGCCAAAGCCAATGTTACCTCATACAATAAAAGTGGATAAACTCTCACCTTTTATAATATCTACACTAAATATTCCACACTAAATCAACGGCTGTGAGACGGCGGTGTTCCTCCTCCAAGAGCCGTGCTGTCAATGCATTCGGAAACTCCCCTTTCTTCCTTTGATCTAACTTACTATTAAACATCCACCAATGAAAAATAAGAAATTTGTGAATTTCAACCAATCAGCGACGACTTTGAGAGTTTCCTTAGCGAACCAGCGGCATACGTTGGTCACTTCTGATTGGCTGATGATGTAAACAAAAAAGAAATGACGATCAGGTTCCGTGTCTTCCTTGCTGAACTGGATATGCGCGCGTAAATTTGAAGGTGCAGAGACGAAATATTAAAGAGTTGTATGATTCGCAAGGAGAGACGATGCCATATGTGTGACATTTTGTATCAATAATAGTTCTACCACATGTAGGTGTATTAAATACCAACAGACATATACAATAAGTATGATAGTAGTAATGATGGTCATAACTACGCATTCATTTTGACGATAAGAATTATTATAATCATGATAATGATAACAAATATGACACAACTACTATTGCTACTGTTACTACTAGTAGTAGTAATAAAGACAATCATGATAATGATTGGAATAATATTGATGATTGGTAATAACAATATGAAAGTTATGATAACAGTAATGTAACAGTGATAATAACAATGCTGATAATAATGATAATGATGGCAATAATAGTAATAGTAACAAAGATAATAATAATAACAATAATAATAATAACAATAATAATAGGTAACAATAGTACTGATAACAATAATGATAACAGTAATGATGCGGATACTAATTGTTATAATCATTGTTTTAGAAACAATAACAAATGTTAACAATTATAATGATAACAAGAAATTAATTACCAAAATGTATTTGAAATATACATACACAAAGATATATATACAGGTCTCGGTGTAAGTTTTAGCATGACACACACACAAGAGCCTCATGCCAGGGCCATCATGGGGAACCGCCCGCCTTCTGTCA
>NW_028234439.1:1095398-1097898 GCF_977035675.1 Penaeus japonicus
AGTGGGTTTGTTTTTTCTTGCATTTTCTTGGATTATTTGGTTTTTTTTAACTGAGCCTGTAGGAAAGGATGGAAAATGTACAAAACTTAAGAGAATGTTTTCTGTTAGAAATTAAGTTTTAGCCACTTTTATAGAAGAACCATATATTAGTTTACTAAATAGAAATAACATATTACATATCTCAATTTTATCTCTAAGACATTAGTGAGGAAGGAATAAAAATTACACAGGCCATATTGTGAGTAACCTTTTGATTAATATTTCATCCTTGAGTTTACAATTTTTGGTATAGAAATACTAGGGATACTTTTCCTTGTAAAAAGAATAGTGATATATCTCTTGAATTAATCCTTTTGCTTTCACTCTTATCTTCTACATCTACATATAGCTTTACTATGCAAGAGAATGGAGCACTATTTTATGATTTAGTATAATCTACCAATGTGCCACTGTACAAGTTCTCTAGTGTTCTTAAAGAGTTACAGCATTTAAGATGAGATCTAAATTTATAGTAAAGCTCTGTTTTATCTGTTAGAATATCAATATCTTTCAAAATGCATCATTATATCTCTAACTTTGCCCTTTCAGCAATAATATGTCAGGTTAATATAAATGTTTGTCAATAGAAAATGTTTGTATATTGTGTTTGTATATTCTTTTTCTTCTGATCTTAGCACATAAATAGACAAAATATGGCAATAGTTGTTCTCAGGTATGTGTACACACTGTCAAAAGTTTTTAAAAATACTGAAATATTCATATGATGTATATCCAAATTAGACTGATTTGAGCTGGAATACCTGTGTAGGAGGTGCTGAACTCTGTCATTCTTCTCTGGTTAATGAGAAGGCAGGATATAGAATAGCTTCATGCTTCTTGTATGTAAAACTTTGCTTGTGAATATGGACACTATAATTAAGAAATGCAAAATTAACAATGTCAGCATATATTATTCTGCCTGCAGGAAATACATGCTCACAAAGTCAATTCCAATGGTTTGTGATTACCATAATCAGTAACCCAGCAGTGCCATGAGCAACTGTACAAGCACTCTCCACTGGTTTTGTTTTATCGTTATTTTTATGCATATATATTTTCGGGTGCTTAGTCACTAATGAGTCAATTAGTAGACCTACCTAACCTCAAAAATAAGTACTTTTCCATACTTACTCCCTATAAGGCATGGTTGGTTAATCATGCCATGTGAAGCAATAAGTATTTTATCCAACAGTTACAATCGCACTTACCCATTCTCGTTATGTTTACAGCTGTTCCTGTTGTTTTATTTTTTTTATTGACAATTTGGCCTAGCTTTTGGTTTGGGCCAGTGTTACCTATATGTATTTTATATACAAATCCCCTTCCCAACACTGATTTTAGCCAGATGAAATAGATCATAAGACAGAAAAGTACTTTAGAATATGCAGTGCAATAAGGGACAATTTGTATACATAGACATTGCAATGAAGGGTGATTAGTAAACATCAAGATTGCAATAAGGACTCAGTACTATACAAGGCTCTTTGCAGGAAATGTATCTTTGTATCTTTAGGTGCTCACCTGTTTCTGTCCATTCAAGCATCATTTTTATCCACATGCTTTAAGTACTCTAAAAGCTCTTCAGCTGATATTTCTGTATACTATAGTCATGAACTTATCTGTTTCAGTTATTCTTGGTTTGGGCTTTGTTTTCTAAGGTGCCTTGTCAATTGAATTTCATGGACTCAAAAGTGTAGATAATGTTGTTATATTTTATGTTAAACTTCCACCTCAGATTTCAGTACTGCATTGGCATGGTGTTGCTTCTATATCTTGAGAGAAATAAATGGTTCCATTGCATTGTTTCAGAGCATTCCTTACAGTTCATACTACATTTTTTTCTGATAAGAAACTAAGATTTTCAATAATTTCCATAAATCTGAGGCTTGTATTTTTATTGATTTATTTTCCATTTCATATCAACTGGGACACATTCATGGCATTTATGGGATTATAAGTTGGCATTTGATGTAAAAGATGCTGAAGAAATCAAGTAGAAACATCTTTTTTAAGTAGATGAGATAGCATGTAGTTTTGATAAGTAGAACAAAGTCACAAATATTTATTGCTGCCATAAATAAGGTTTCACATATTTATTTTATATTTTATTTTGTATTGCATAGGGTATTTAAAAAGTATTTAAAAAGAAGTTTCTTGAATGCAGAAAGTGTTTCATTTTCCCAGTCATGCTGGAGGTCTGCTGAGTATCTAGAATTCAAAGTTGCATTTAAAAATTCTGAAAATTATGATATACACACATACAAAATGATGATAATAATTAATTGATAATAATAATAAAAGTAATAATAATAATAATATTATTATTATTAGATAAAGGTGTGAATAAAAGAAGAAATACATCAAACTTATATAGTATGTAAAAAAAATTGAGAATATATGAGGACTGCCTGTACCAACGAGACAACAGCAAAAGAGCTGCGTCGTGGCATGAATAAGATGT